>NC_134752.1:8186818-8489848 GCF_050436995.1 Anticarsia gemmatalis
TTTGTATTCAGTACAGTTTTCACGGAATTTTAAAAATAATTCTCAAACAAACAGTAAAGAGACGAAAAAGAGTACTTCTTTGCTACTTTTGATCGTTCGCTTTTATTTTAAACCTTCAATTTGGAATAAAATGTATCATATTTTCATTTGTGGAATATTTTTGTGAGCAAGAATTTAATAAAAATATGATAACAGATACCTACTGTAGTAAATGGCTGAGTACCTATATTGGAAATATCTGAAAAGCGTGGCATCAAAAACTTCTAAAGCATTCTTTTGTTCTATTAGAAATGGAGAAACATAATCCGCGTACGACGGGTTGTCTGCGGAATGTCTTTGTGAAATGGTCACGCCATAGATTCAGCGGTTCTAACGCAGTCCCTCGGGGAGAGAGGACTCGAATTATTCATATATTTTAAGCGTAGAACTATTTACTATGCTATCTTAGGGTACATAATATATTACATTGTATCCAGTTTCGAAATAGGTGGAAAAGTGTAGCGATATTGTAGTTGTACGGTAAAAGTAAACAATACAATAAATTATAATGTAAGTTGGAATAACATTGATAATAAAACATATTTTATATGAAGAGGATTAATGGAAACAGATTAACAAATTAAACAGTAGCGCGGATACAATAAACAAACCGAGATTGGTTCACACGAATTACTCGGAAGTAGTAGGTACTTATTAAAATCCGTTACGATAAATTATTTACCAACCACAACTTTTGATAATATTCCAAACTTTATATTCCAAAATCGAACACATCCATAATTTAAAGAACTAAGCGTTCCAGTTTCGAACCGTCCGCGTGTGCCAGCTACTCGATAACCGTTCGGTAACCATCACAGTCTATGGTACGTGACTTTTTCCGTGGGAAGACAAAAGCAGCCGTTCGATGCATTTTTCACCGGAATAGATTTTACGCGAGGAAAAATTGCAAATTTCTGCAGCACGGAGAGGCTGTCACGCGCCCGCCGTCGCGGTGGCTTGAGGAATATTCGATAGTTGATTGCTTCCCTCATTTTCCTGTGTGAGTTCGGCTGCTCATCGTCGTCTAGTTAATGTGGGACTTTACGAGACTTCTTGCCTTCTTATACTGCGGATGAGATTTGGTTGAATGAGTGCTGTTGTAAAGAAAGTATATTCGATGAATCTAATCTAATTTGAATTAGTCATTTGTATATAACTATTTATTTACGTTGTCTTATTTTTCATATGGTATAACATGAGACGAATCAAAAAGCTACTAATACGCAAGCCGAAGTAACCATGTATCTTTAATAGTTTGACTTCTTTTAATTGCAAATTCTTAGTACTATCTTACATTGGTATGTGTCTATTTACTTATAACACAAATAGTTGTCATATGTCACTGTATACTATCTGAAAACTACATTAGCAGTGCCTTGGTTATCTTACGAGCGCGAATATTTACCTATATTATTGAAAGTAAGCAGACGATCCATCATAATGACTGACGTTCAACGCGCTTACCTGTCTCCATATATTTCGAAACTACGGGTATCGGCTACTGCAATATCAAAGATTATAGTAGTTGTATAAAATTTACTGTCTGCGTGGCGCAATGGATAAGGTCGCCAGGCTGCTATTGTGTCAGGACGTCGTGGATTCTATTCCCTCACGGAACAATTTTTGTGCAATCGACTAATTGTTGTTTCGGGTGTGAGTACTTTGTGTCCGTTGTTTATATGTTCGTAAAATTCTCCGCGACACAGGTGCGGGAATTGTCTTTTTAAAGGCTTAGGTAAATTGAAGGCCATTTGCCTTCACTAAACGGGAATAATTATACCTATTAAACAATCAGGGTTATGAAAACTGGCATTCAAAATAACTTTAAACGGTTGCCACTGTGGTTTGGTGAACGGTTGTGTAGTGTAGTGTATATAATCTCGGCTTGGTCATTATTGTATTTTGAAACCGTATAACTTTGATAATTCAAGTAGGTGTAGGAAGTAAAGTGTCTATGTTAAAATAGTTAGGTAATAATCAAATGCAATTATTATTCACTTCGCTTCATTAAACAGATCCCTCATTGGAGGGTTGTTAATAATGAATTAGACGTACTCTACATACAAATAGTTTTTAAATAGTGGTTTGTTTGATATAAATCCTTCATAACAATCGAAATTGAAACTGTATCTGTTTGTTGTCAAAAGTTGGGATAAAGGATGATTGGGTTTTCTATTGCGAGGAAAACCGAAATTGTATCACGACGATGTTTCCCTTTGCTTTCTTTCTCATCGAATGATTGTGATAACACATAACCAGTATTCAGTGGAATGAGTTTTTCTGTTTTTGGGAATCACGATAGAATATAGCAAGTACATTTGTGTTTATTCTATAAAAACAAGCAGAACATTAACCAATCTACAAAACTGTTTATAACCACAACGACAACGTATCGTTTACGCGATAATTATAATTGAATGAATTAAATTAATTCCGCGGAAACATTTTCCGATAATCTCGCGTTGAACCATAAAACGCTTTTAAAGCGCAATTTCGACTCAATTCATTTGCAACGAGTGTTCAGTAAAGTTCAATGTTGTATGAATGAATGCGTCGACATGAGTGTATAAAGAGGTATGGTGGTTCACAAAGAGGAATTTCTCTCGGTCCACATTAGCGGCGGTTCGCAGAAGCTTCGTATAAATGTGGGCAATTTGCGAGAACGTTTATCACCTAAAGAAAAGTTCTGGCGACGTCTGTAACTGCCGTAATTCCGCGCCGAAATTCGAGGGTTAATCACGTTGGCCATACATCAACGCTTAATTTAATACGTGCAACTGTGTTTGGGATTTAGTTCACACCCGTCCACAGGCTATTGTTCCTCGTTTTTATAGCAGCTAGATATTTTGAGATGCCCATTGTTTGTGATAAATTATAGCCACTACGCTTTTGATGCTTATTAATGCGAGCTCTTTAAAGTGAAGATAATAGTGCTAATTATATTCTACTTAATTCTTTCGATCTGTCTTTATTAATCAACAAAAAATATATAACAAAACTGATTGTATCATTATTAAAGGTCAAAAACCTTCTGCTACTGATCGAAAAGAAATTTAAAAACTTTTTTAAACAACAAAATTCCGAATCATAGAACAAACTTTCTTAATTCCTAAATACAAAATGAGAACGAATTGAAGTCTTAGTGTTAGTTGACGAAGTTTAAATTACAGAAACAAAGCGTCTAAGTTGTTTAGCCTGTACTATGTTGCGGCTAGTGGGTAAACTGTCCTAGCCCGACTTCGGTTAGTAGTTTGAAAGGTGATTAAACAAGAAGCATCAACATGTTTGCCGGGAAACTGGGCGTACATAACTCGTTTTTATAGTTAAGCAAACTATCCTTAGATCAACCGATGGGTTAAATGTATAGGGCCATTGTAAGTTTGTTTTGAGCTAGCGCCAAGTGTTTATTAAGTAAAGTAGATATGTATTATGAAACTGTTGGATAGATACAACTATCGCTCGTTTGGATATCGTGGTACAAGATCTAGATGCAGGACAGTAGCGACGCTGCAGTTGGTAAGGCGATTATTTTATGTAAGTGGTATATTATTAAATAGTATACTATTCAAAAGGTGTAAAGCTTTCACTTTTCACTCGTCCTCGAATTACATTATTGAAGTTTGTATCTATTACAGTCATCAATTGTTATGAATTTTACAAGCATTTATTTTAAAATACTGTATAGTCATAAATGCAATGACTTTGTATTACATTTTTTCTGACCATTTATGTAAAGCTCTTCTTAATACATTATATCCAATTAAGACTAGAATTAATTATGTAGTTGTAACGTTATTACATATTAAAACAGTTAGATAATTTCCTTTGCTTTAATTACGAGAGAGTAAACATTCGTTAATGGATAATTAATTTCGTAGAAGAAAACTATCTTAGCTATTAATTACATTAGTAGTGTTATAATAATCTGAATTTGAAATAGGTTTGCTATATTCCTGTTTATAATATATTTGTCGGAATATAAAAAGAGTATAAAGACTCTTTGGTCGAAATGAGGTCGTATGCAGGAAGCCAACGCCATCTAGTGGCGTTCGATGGAGTTAGTGGCGCGCGTTGTTCGAATTTGACAGATGTGATTCTCTTCTCTTCTGTTTTGGCGGGAATGGCGCGTGGACGACACTGAACCATCGCGCATTCTGTATTACGAATAATTACGTTATAACTGTTGTTTACTGTACCTACTTGTAATTATAAAGTGTTCAATTGTACGAGTCACGAGTGTGACTTATTATCTATCTGACACTACCCCACGACGCCCACAGTTGATGAATAGGTTTATCACAATGAGTACCTATGATGATGGAGGATGAAAACCCAGAGAACCCACATCCCTCCGTCATATCATATTATCAATTAAGAACCCGCAACAACGACAACGACGACATCAGAAGTGGGATCAGTGTCAGATAGTAAAAATGAAGAGACGGACATAATGGCGAGCTATGTTTGAGCGGCAATTGATGAAGAAAAACAACAATAACCTCAAAAACAAATGAAGATCTGCCTACGATTGACTCGGAGAAGTAAGAAACAGACGCAAGATCAAGTGAACCAATGAACTAACAGCGAGCAAGAACATCTACGTCATTGTCGGATCAAGAACCGCAACAACCAGCAGCCGTGATGTGCTACAAATGTGGCAAGCCTCGCCACATAGCCGTCCGGTGAACGAGCGGCGCGGCGCGGCGGCTGCACGTCGGTGGTGGTTGTGGCGTCGTCGGTGGTTACTGATGCGGTGTCGGCTGCACTGGCGGCTGCGCTGGCGGCTGCGTTGGCGGCTGCGCTGGCGGCTGCGCTGGCGGCTGCGCTGGCGGCTGCGCTGGCGGCTGCGCTGGCGGCTGCGGTGGCGGCTGCGGTGGCGGCTGCGGTGGCGGCTGCGTTGGCGCCTGCGTTGGCGCCTGCGGCGGCGTCTGCGACGGTGGTTGCGGCGACGACGGTAGTTGCGGCGACGACGGCGGTAACAACGCCAGCGGTGGTAGCGGCGACGATGGCGAAGGCGGCGGCCGGGTGACGACGGGGAGCGGAACGAGCGGCGGTGACAGCGGCAGTGGCGGCGGCGGCAGACCAGGTGCCGACAGGGAGCCGAGCGAGCGGCGCATTATGTGCGCATATGAGTCGTGCAACCAGCATCGAGGACTTACGAGCGTAAAGGTGAATCGTTACGTTTTACTTATGGTTCCATGACTGAACGCTTGTTGGTAATATAAAGTTTTCTTACGAAATTTAGTAGTAAACGTTCTAATAATGTTGTTGCAATGACTGGTATTGGTCTAAGTCGTTAGACGAGTGTTCAGTACAGAACAGATTTTATGTCGTGTACTGTGTAGTAATTAAATAAAAGTCTTATGACATGTTTTTCGGTCAGTCAACTCAGTCATAATGATGGTAGTAATGCATTTCAATGTTGAGTGAATTTTGAGTTTTTCATAACGGATGCGCTAAGAGCGTAGAATTATGTGCATTTGAATTTGAACGTATTAGATAACGAGTTCAAAGAGCCTTTTGAAATTATTGAGATTGTGGATAGATGTTGGTCAGAGTTCATGTACCAGTCGATACAGATTTTGATGATAATGAGATTGATGAGTTTGTGGTGAAGGTATTCAAACGAGTGAAGGTTTCTTTCGGCCGTATTGTGTTCGACCGTATCAGTTGTTAATACGTATTCGTAGCCCGGTGGAAATCGGTATCTCTTGAGGCAACTCAAGTAGTCCGTGGGTGCGCGGTTAGCGTTTAACACTGACGGAGGTCGTGGTCTTGAGAGACCGTATTGTGTGGTTCGACTTTGGAGAAAGTCGTGGTCTGTGGAGACCGTAGTGTAGTCCAAGAGGGATGCACGTGTGAGCAATGTGATTGCTCGTCGGCTGGAGAGCCGTGGTGTTAGAAACTTTACTCGGGGATAACTGTCAACTAAGAATTGTTTTTGTACAGTGGTTTTAAAGGTGGATTCGAACGACTTTGGTACATGACTCAGGCTGATTGTTGTTAGTGAAACTATTTTGAATACTGTTTCTCAATGGTTGTTCTCTAGAATGAGATTTAATTAAAAATCTAAGTAAAGATCTTAGTAGAGTCATTGAGATGGACCCAGTAATAGTATAGTTTGGTCAGGAGTGGCCGAGTGTGACATTGTTCTGTCGTGAGATATTTTGTTCACAGAGTGATCATCACACGAGGACGTGTGCAAGCAGGATGGCCGTGTCGGAATATAAAAAGAGTATAAAGACTCTTTGGTCGAAATGAGGTCGTATGCAGGAAGCCAACGCCATCTAGTGGCGTTCGATGGAGTTAGTGGCGCGCGTTGTTCGAATTTGACAGATGTGATTCTCTTCTCTTCTGTTTTGGCGGGAATGGCGCGTGGACGACACTGAACCATCGCGCATTCTGTATTACGAATAATTACGTTATAACTGTTGTTTACTGTACCTACTTGTAATTATAAAGTGTTCAATTGTACGAGTCACGAGTGTGACTTATTATCTATCTGACACTACCCCACGACGCCCACAGTTGATGAATAGGTTTATCACAATGAGTACCTATGATGATGGAGGATGAAAACCCAGAGAACCCACATCCCTCCGTCATATCATATTATCAATTAAGAACCCGCAACAACGACGACGACGACATATTTATGACTTACTTGTTTTCAGAACCGTGTATTGACATTTTGATAATATTTGAAATTCCAGGTAACGATATCGGTCGTTTAACGGACAAAATTACGTCGTTTCCAGTGGCTACTCAAAATTTAAATTCCGGGACACACTTGATTTACAAATAGTACATTTAAGTCAATAATTTGCCATCAAATTACTAGGAAACCTATGACGTTATCCAAGCTAATATGACTTCCTAAAATAAGGCTTAAATCTATCGTGTAAGTATTTACTATCACATAAAAAATTACATCCTGACGTTCAGCTGACACAGAGTTCATCTCGCTAGAAAATTTACAATATTTCCTCTGCAAAATCAATTTACGCCGATAGAGTGTTAGCTGTGAGCTCCTGTCTCCTCATCTGTGAAAAAAGTCACGTATTATGTACGCTGAACGGCTTCTAAAAGAATAATAGCCTCATCTCATAAGACGTGTGATCGCGATCACCTTAAATGTGATCACACGTTCGCTCTTAAATGTAAACACAGCTTAACTCACGCACACTTTAAAAACAGCTTAACTTTGATCGACATCACCCTTATCACGTATTATATGTTATCCGTAAACAGACACAAACAGACGAAAAACCAACTTACCTGTCCAATCATTACACCAAATCGTTTTCATCTTCGCGTTAATTTGCTGAGATCAAAAAAATTTTGATTACCAAAGGGATTTTGATTACGATTGGACATTCGCAATCATAGGCCGGGTTTTGTTAAGCTCAAATAATTATGATGACGTCATCCGTTACGCGATCCCCTTTACGAGCTGATCCGATGGCGGTCTTTCATTTGCGTTTATAAAATACAGAGATTTATGTTGTGCTATTATTTGGCAATACATTTTTAGGCGTCGAATCGGTTTGCGGCGGATACTCGTGCACCGATATTTCAGCAATAAATCATCTGTGAGGTTTGAGTTTGATGGTATTTGAAAGGGACGCAAACATATAAAATCAGTCGTACACGAGTTCGTTCAATCGAAAAAATAGGAGTCAATACGGGCATGAACATTACGTTGTGAGAGAAAACATTGATACAAACTTTGGTTTGCGTCTACAAGTTGTTTGTTCTGATTAGTTGTCCATTAGTTGTGACATCGCCTACATGACATGTTCTTGGAAAACTTTGTGAGTTTTATTGACACTTATCTTCTGTAATTCTGTTTTTATTATTGACGTAATAAAGTAAAATCGGATTGTTTTTAGTATGTCTGAAACTACATTATTATAAGTTGATTATAAATGATTGGAAACGCTGGTATGACATTGCTGGGGCAATATGTTTGGCTGTAAAAAACTTTATACAAGTATACATATAAAAAACGCAATGTATGGCTTCATATTCATAGCAAACTAAGTTTTATGGGGTATTGATAAACCAACTTGTCAATAGTTTCACAACTTAGTTGAGAGCGTCGTATGCCAGGTTCACGGCAGGAATACCGACGAAGATGGTATGTTAAATGCGGCTTATTTATTTTTGAAACACAAATTATTATTAATAACAACATAAATAATCCTGCATGCAAAGAGAAGCTTGAGCTCTCTACTACCTAAGTTTTCGGACTATAGTAAGTCTTCGTCGTATAGCTATCCATGTATCTACGTTCGCTTACGACTCAAAAGCTTAAACTTGATTCTATTGCGGTTTTCACTTAGTATGGGATGCCCTCTAGCTAAATGGACTGCCGACCTTAAGAAGGTAGTTGGGTAGATTGCATACGGTACGAGGGGTATCGCCTTGAATAGTGGACTTGACAGGCTAATTAATAGATTAATTTTGGCCTCAATTACAAACGCTTTGATGTTTTCAAAGTGATTTGCGTTTTGTAAATATACTTCTATCTTAGTAAAGTGGAAACTCTAATAGGACGTTTCTACCACACTTTAGACCATTGAAGAATTACCTTAGCACGTAATAGTGGCGGTACGATTGGAATGTTAATCTTCTTAAAAACAATATTCACTTGATATTATACCTATTAGCATCGTCAATTACTGTTCTACTCTTCAGTGTTTTTTAAGTAGGTACCTTTAGTTCTAAAACCAACACCATGATATTATTCTACTCTAAAATTGTATATATATACTCTGGTGATTTCATGAATGTATGTATGTCTAAAATTATATTCAAATCACGGGATTTTGCCATAAATATTTTTCACCCTAAACTGCGTCATGATCGCAATTAATTAACAAATTCCATCAAAGCATTATAACGATGGGAAAATTTAAATCGATTCGCATTTGTGGTCACGGAGAGATTACCGATGGGTCTAACACATTTAAAGTTCGAACCCTGAATATTATATCAGATCAAAGGGCCAAAATTAAATTCGTGCCCCCACTATTGATAGCATAGGACTTCCCTATGAATATTACGTACGTATGCATAAATTTCATTATCCCGGTACCAAAATGTATGCATAGTGGTAATTTATTCTATTAAAAGATACTTTGCTGTGTTTAGTTTTAAAATATGTATATTATTTCCTATCGTTGTATATTATTACAAATTATATTCATCTTTTAACTGCCTTTGAGATTACAACTGTCTTATGTGTACCTACTAGTATCTTGAATCAATAAATAAGTATAATAAAAATGTTTTGTACAGCGTAATTTCCAGCCTTTTTTTATCAACCATGAGTGTGATAAAATTTTACACAACAAGTGAACATCCAAAATGCGGAGGGTATCAAACTAATACCTTACAATAAATCAACCAAAAAGCAGTATCTATTTCCTCTTTGTAATTTATGTTAAAATATGCACGAGCAACTGAAAACAATGCCCGGTATAACTAAGCCAAACAACCGACTATTATTTTATAAGGCCATGTAAAACTTCAGTAACGCATGCAAAATATTTGGATTCAATCCAAAACAACGACTGTTTATTATAGTAATATTTAAATTTAGCAAGCGCGAGAATTTGTTACTGGTAGAACAAACAAACATAATATAATGTGTAAGCAGAGGTGTATGAAATACTCCTACGTTACACCATTAACAATGTTAGCCCCATGTAATAGGGGGCGTGCTTATTGCCATTTGCCGGGCACGTTACCCAACTCTGGATTGTAATTCTAACTATTGGATTCTAAAATTAATTAGAAATAATTAATAGGAAATCACCCGACCGAATTGAACCTGAAGCCTTATAGTCAGCAGTCGGATAGACTAGTACCGGTAAAAGAGTACGTTATTTATAGTGTGATATGTTTTTTCTCGGGCACGTTGAGCTGGATCTAAGAGTCAGTGATAAATAAAGCCGCCGTTCGAAATGCTCAATAGGCCCTCTAAGGCCATATTATTTTGCGTCGGCTTCACTGAACCATGATACGATCCCAACGGTTGTAATTTCACGTCTGGGATGTTCCTTTTCTCTTTTTGTTTGTAATGTAAATTTTCCTCATTCTGTTGAGAACTCCGTCGGAATCTCTCCTTTTGTATCGATACAATGTCAGATAACAAGAGATTTAATAAAGACGACTGTTTGCCACTTATAACCGTGTAGAATTTCAATTCGACTGTTTCTCGCTGAATTAGATGATTACACAGTGAGTGTAATCGACATTGAACGTTGTGTGTTTTTTCAATTATACGGCGTGTGTTTTATTGCTTTGACTATGTCATTGATATTATTGAACGCTATCAAAATAAGACTATTTCTAAAACAGAAAAGTCTCTTGTAACATATTTCAGCTTGTTACTTACTATTTGTTCATTTGAGAATGTGGATGATTACAATATTTTGTATCTGGATTTTTCTATTCAACTACGCGGTAACTGATTTAAAGTTTCAATTCAATAAATTCAAAGAACTATTTAAGAAACACTATCCATCTGCGGAGGCCGAGACCATGGCTTATCGTAATTTTTTAATAAACATGGAAACAGTGAATGCTTTGAACGAAAAAGACGATTATAATTTTAAAAAGACTGGTATACGCGGCTTTCATATCAATACTTATGGGGACCAAAGTATGTATTATCTTGAGAATACTTATGGGATAACTGTAAAGCCATGTAAGTATTGTGTCTTTTTATAAACTAGTGACCCGTCCAGGCTTCATACGGTTGGGCTAACATTATTCTATTGTAAAAGCGATCCTTATTCTTTTCTGGCAATTAAAGTAGCCTAAATTAATCAGTAATTATGTAGCATTCAAATGGTGCAAGACTAGGTACTTTTTGACAATTTCCTCTTTATTATATTAGAACAGAAATAATTACAGTTATTACATTTTTATAAAACACATGTCATAAACATATCTGGGGGCACGGAAGTGCCCCCGCAAGTCGAGCAAAAAAAAAGCGGCACGGCCGTAACATCCTTTTCTCGAAGCAATTCGGGCTATTTTTGACACCCCTATAATTTCGTTGTGGATAAAACAAGAAGCCTGGATTTTTAGCAACTAATCAGTCATTGTATAAATACGGTATATTTAAAATTTCAGTCAATTTGAACCAGTAGTTTAAGAATGACAACTTGTTAAAATTTTGAATTTTGTCACTCACTGATTCACTGATTCACTGATTCACTGACTCACTGACTCACCGATCATCAAAAGTCTAAGGTACTTCTAGCAGACTTAGAAGCTTAAAATTTAGAATACAAATAGGGTTTAGTGTCTTAATCATGGGAAAAATCTAATATTTTCTAATTTCGGTCCAGTTTTCTAAATACACCAACTGCAACAATAACTTTGTAATCCCATATAAATGTATAAGATTACAAGGTTACATTTGCAGTTAATGAATTATTATTACTGTAGAAAATAAAATAAATAGGTGTAAATAGGTACATACTATATGAGGCATAACGGGAGGGGGTATAGGGTAGGCAAGGGTGTTTAGCCCATGAAACTGAACAACATTCCCATAGGAAAATATGTTGAATTATGAAAAAATAAAGTCTGTCCATACAAATGGGACTTATGTTCGCTCTACAAAAAGAAGTGAGATGCCATCAAAAACATTCTGTAAAAACCTCAAGTCTCGCCGTAAAAAGTTGTGAGATCGATATAATACCAAGTCGATTAATCTATTTAGTCTCTACTTAAAGGACCTTCTGTCTTAAGTTATTACGTATGTTATTATCATGCCAATTAAAAAAAAAATACCTTTAAAACAATTAGATCGACTTGGTCATCGCAATATACACAAATTCGCCATATACATTTCAGGAGCATTAACTTCTCGTCGTGCTGTGTAGTGTGATACATACTAATAATGAAATCATGCGATGGCCAGGTCGGTCTATTTGTTTTAAAGGTATTTTTTTTTAAATTGGCATGATAATAACATACGTAATAACTTAAGACAGAAGGTCCTTTAAGTAGAGACTAAATAGATTAATCGACTTGGTATTATATCGATCTCACAACTTTTTACGGCGAGACTTGAGGTTTTTACAGAATGTTTTTGATGGCATAAAGTTTATTAATGTCACTTTTTAATGTAGGCCTGAAATTTGGAAACGCACTTTAGGCGAATATTGGTTTTTCTTCCGTCCATATTTTTATTTTTTTACAGATTATTACGCAAATACGGTTCAAGCACAAGCAAGAGAGGTAAGTAATAACCTGCAAATTAAACCGGTAACAAAAATGAACCTATACGAGCTTCCAAGAGCTGAGGACATTTACAAGTATTATTTGAAAAAGTTTAACAAAACTGAATCTAGAAGTGTAAAAAATAGTACAATTAGATACTATAGATTTTACAAAACTCTCGTCGAACTGAACAATAGGAAAATTGTTGGCGAAGATGTCTCAATGGATGATGCAGCCGATGTAGTCAAACAATCAAATGAATTTTATTTTGATGGAGATTAATAAAATACTTCTACTGTCAGGGATTTTCATTTATAAAATCAATAGTAGTATATTTACGTAAAATGTGGTAATATAACAAACTAGCTGACCCGCGCAACTTCGCTTGCGTCACCTAAGAGAATGGGTCAAAATTTTTCCCGTTTTTGTAACATTTTTCGTTGCTTCGCCGCTCCTAATGACCGTAGCGTAATGTTATAGCCTATAGCCTTCCTCGATAAATGGGCTATCTAGCACTGAAAGAATTTTTCAAATCGGACCAGTGGTTCCTGAGATTAGCGCGTTCAAACAAACAAACAAACAAACAAACAATCAAACAAACAAACAAACTCTTCAGCTTTATAATATTAGTATAGATTTAACGTAAAATCAAGTTTGTACCTACTGTAACATTTTCAATCGTACTTTTTTAATATATAAATAAATATCATTAGACAACTCATTCACGGTTATTTAATCTCAAACTAAGCAGAATGGGTACTACGGTCATTAAATTACTGACAAACATACTTATTTTCAAACATAGTACCTTCTCGAAATCGGTTACAGAACACACTCACAAGCGCAACAAAGAATCTCTATAAAATCATCTATTCAACAACACAGAAAGGCATAACACAGCACGTTTTACTTAAAGCTGTCTGAAATGGAAACAAGGAAGTAACATACGATATGTCTACTTGTATTTTCTCAGGCCGCGGATTTAAAGGCACGGTTGCGAACACTGAAAACGTGGAGTTTTTACAGGACGGCGACGTAAACAAAGATTATTTTGCTTTCATAAAGCTTTAGCTGCTATTTGTTTGGACTGAAAGAGTGTGGAAAACTATTAAGTTTTGTTTGACTTTTTTCTAATATTATCTTGCTTGTGTTTGTTAATTATAGCGCGATGGTGTCACGATGTACTTGGATTTGAGTTTTGGTTCGTGCTGAGTGTTTTTTTTTTATTTTATTTATTGATCACACCTACATCGAAACTTGTAACATGTCATTTAATATTTACCAGGTTTTGTGTCTAACGTTAGAAAACTGAACTGTTTAGGTAACTTCCCAATGTATTGATTTAATTAAAGGTACGATAAAGACATAGTTGCACTTCGAAGGGTCTTCTAGTAAGGAATCTGAATGATGATAAATCTTACTAGAACAATAAATCTTACGTCAAAATTCAGTTTTATCATAGAAATATTAAGTTCCCGAATGTAAATCAGGTTCGGCTTTACGTCATAGTTTGCGGTAAGCTGAGCCTAACTAGGCTTGAAATAGGAAGCCACAAATATAAACACAGCAAAGGTTATTAGGTTACCTACTAACGGTCATGCCCCCGTTATATGATTTATTTAGAAGTTTGCAAACTGATACAGTGAAAACTACAGAACTTTAAGATAAAATCAAATATTTATAATCAACTGACCAGAAGATGTGAGGTGATATAAAATTCGAGAGAACTAAACTAATAATTTAAACATTGAATATATATACATATTTCCAAACCGATACAATAGCGCGATTCTCCACTACACTATCTACTATCGACAAGCGGCTAATTACTATAGAGATAATATTTGTATGAAAATCTGATCAGCGCCTCTAGCGACGGTCGCCAAAACCAATTATGCAGTACATTTTTAATGCCAAACTTTCGCTACTTAAAAGTATCGACTCCAGAAAGGACACACGACAATCTAACTTTATTTAACAACAATTTGTGGAGTTACCTGACGACTCGAATCAGTGACGTTGACCCCAACGCTTCTATCTTTCTAGAGCCGACACAAACTCACCTCACATTCACGCTATTCTCCGCGGACCTCACAAAAATAGAACAAAATATGCGACAAGCCTACCGAATAAATGAATTATTACGTGAGTTGTTCGTTGTGAACTTTGAAAAATGTATCTGCGAGTTATGTTTGATCCTATTCAAGTGAGCTGTGGATTGAAAGCTTTACGCTGAACGTTATTCTGCCACTACGGAATTTCTCCTGGGATGAATCTATGCCGAAATAGATGGCTTGAACAACGTACAAACGTCGTTACGTTTGCTGGTGTTTTGTTCGACTCGAGCGAAATATCTAACGTTCGTGCCTCGGATTCTTATAGAATTAAAAATAGTGTAACCTCCGTGCTCAATTCTACTTTCATATTGACTGCAATATTTTGAAACAGCCTGAATAAAAAATGTGTCAAATGTTTTAAAAATATACTTACTGTCTGTATTCTTGAGCGGATGTAATCCAGCGTTCATTTTAATAAAAATACACCTGGATTCAACAGTATATTGAATATCAAACTTTTAAAATGAATTCCAAATAAAACCCAATATTTTCGAAACAAACCGTGAGTGAGTGCGAAGTATTTCACCAATTTATGAATATTTCAGTACAATAAAGCCCACCTATTTACTGCTATGAAAGCCAAGAATCACAAACCACGTAAGGATCAATAACATAGAAATTTATAGCGTCATCTCACCGTAGAAAGGCACTAAAAGTGACACAAGTGGCACTATCACCGTATATGAGTTTTTCCAACTGAAGTGTGTCGAATAATTTGGTCGTATGTGTATATACAGTGGAGGCCAATAAAACAACACAGTGCAAAGGGATGCCCGTTTTCGATACGTCTAGTTAGGTTGGTTTAACCCTGGATTTCGAGGCTCTACTCACCCGAGTGTATACATACACCATCGCGATTTTTTCGCTCTCCATTTTAAAACACCAAACAACGTTCGTCCAATTGAGTTTCAAACAGTAGTTCAGAAGACTGGGTTTCCTTTGAGCTAAATATTGAGGTGTTAAAATAGAAACAAAAATTGAATTTTATCTACAATTTTTCTTTCTTTTCTTTACAATAATAATACTAATTCATTTCATAGTAAAAGTCGAACTAAAAATACATTTGTCCCCTGTAGGTTATTAATTTTTATTACGAACGATACAAATGCGGCGCGTCGCGCTTTCATACATTGTATCAAAGATGATTCCGCGAATTCAGTGTTACGCATAAAATCCTACGCAAGCCCTAATATAGCAATGCTTATAAATATTTGATACTATCTCCGACTTGTGACTTGGTCGCTGTTAGAATACGACGTTCTTATACAAAGCGTAATATTAAAACTATATTGCTATTATTAAGAGGGACCAGAAAATTTTGGTTTTGTTTGGTTGTAGGGTAATTGAAACCACTGAAAGCCAGTGATATACCTATTTTATTTTCTAATTAGAAAAACAATGAATTTGGGCTGTAATATAATGCTAATTTGGAAATTAAATAAAATATGCACATAAGACTATTAATTGAACCAGGCAATTCATACCAGATTAAATTTTACTTGCTTAGGTATTGACTTGCTAGAAGTGCAAGGAATTTTAGTAAATAGTGTGGTGTCTTAAGTTTTTATTAGCTGGAGCGTAAAAAATAGCTCAGCAAAGAAATAGTTACAGATAAGTACCTACACTACCTACCTATTTGTAGTAAGCAAAAAGTGAATAAAAACATACAAATTTTTAGTGATAAAGTATCAAGAACATACCGAGATGAGCAACATTAATAGCATTACAAAACGATGAATTACAAAAGCTATTACCATATAATTTAATTCTTAAATGTAATGGACGACTATTTTCCTTTTATGTCATCTTTGTAAGCACCTCTATAATATTTTATGTACGCCACTTCGATGACGTTAATCTTATGATGGTATCGATACTTCAAATTGGACTGCAATGTCCTTTAATGTATTGCTAGTTTACAAACTATGTTTTAATATGTTACGTAATATATTTCTTGCAGATGATGCTAGGTATAGTTTACATGTTTTTAAGTATAGTCTAGAGGTGATATAAGAGATGTCTGCAAAAGTATAATAATATGTTATGCATAAAACTTTACTTTAGTTTTGTGGTAGGTCTTGATTTCGATTTTTGACTCTACTTAAATAAGTAGTCGCAATATGATGAACAATGATGATCTCTAGGACTTTTGACGCCAAAACATAATGGTATCTAAATAACGGCAAGAAAGATATGTATAACATATATATTTAACAACAGAGAGTATCAAGACATATTTATCGTTACAAAGAATGTAATCGATACAGCTAATTACTATACAAAAGAAGATTTTCCAGGTATTCTTAAAACAGAACAACACATTTCCATTTCAATACCAACTCTACTTAACAATTTATTTCACATAAACGTGTATTTTGCACGAAAGAAAACACATTAATACACTGAATACGAAAAACATTGAAATGAAAACTGCAGTACTAAATAAAAATGTGTTTTGCAACAAATATGATCAAATAATCGCCACTCGACTAGTACACCAGTAACCCCTTCCGTACCATTTTACGAGGCACTCGGGACGATAATCTGCTGGCTTTTGTAAAAATTGTAGCCTGCATTTTCAGTTAACAGAGTGAATGTTTGCTGGCAATAAAGAATACGTATCTTATCGATTCTAGTTAATCCTTGCAGTTAAAAGTGAATCGTTGGCGTCTATAGATTGCGTTCTACTTGCTTTTGTTATGTGACTTGTTCTTGAAAAGAGGTTTTCATTGGAAATATGGTTTTCCATGTTATTAAAATGTATTGCTATTTTGTGAGTCAAGTGAAAAATCTTATCTAATGTTAATGAGAAGAACTAGTAATAATTTGCACGTTTCATTAAAAACACTTGTATCATTTGATATTTGGATGGCAAGCTTTTGAATATTTAAAGATAGCCTCGCGTAAGTAGTAGTTGAATTGTAAGTACTGAATTCTATATGAATCTAAAGTCAGGCATGTGTTTGATGTCATCTTAAAAATTAAGCGAATGTTGTGACCTTCTACAGCAAAGGTAGGTACATAAACTTTTTAACTATTAACACAAACTTACGTTAGAAACACCACAAGTCAATATTTATTCAATCTACCGTATACTTGTAAGTTTATGGCGTATAAAAGCAAGTTGGACAGGTGTAATCCCGCATGTATCGCGTTCATTTTGAGACCAGTAGGTACTTGACGTTTTACGGGCTCTAACATTGGTATGCCATCAAAAACATTCTGTAAAATTCCCAAGTCTCGCCGTAAAAAGTTGTGAGATCTATGTAATACCAAGTCGATTAATCTATTTAGCTGTACCTTAAAGACCTTCTGTCTTAAGTTATTACGTATATTATTATCATGCCAATTTAAAAAAAATACGTTTAGAACAAAATAGACCGACCTGGCCATCGCATGATTTGATTATTAGTTTGTATCACACTACACAGCACGACAAGAAGCTAATGCTCCTGAAATGTTAATGGCGAATTTGTGTTTTCTTGCGATGACCAAGTCGATCTATTTTGTTTTAAACGTATTTTTTTTAAATTGGCATGATAATAATATACGTAATAACTTAAGACAGAAGGTCTTTAAGGTACAGCTAAATAGATTAATCGACTTGGTATTACATAGATCTCACAACTTTTTACGGCGAGACTTGGGAATTTTACAGAATGTTTTTGATGGCATCTCACTTCTTTTTGTAAAGCGAACAGAAGTAGTCCAATTTGTATGGAAAGACGTTTTTTTTTTCATAATTCAACATATTTTCCTATGGGAATGTTGTTCAGTTTCATGGGCTAAACACCCTTACCCACCCTATACCCCCTCCCGTTATGCCTCATATAGTAGGTACCTATCTACACCTATTTATTTTATTTTCTACAGTAATAATGATTCATTAACTGCAAATGTAACCTTGTAATCCTATACATTTATATAGAATTACAAAGTTATTGTTGCAGTTAATGTATTTAGAAAACTGGACCGAAATTATAAAATATTGAATTTTTCCCATGATTAAGACACTAAACCCTATTTGTATTCTAAATTTGAAGCTTCTAAGTCTGCTAGAAGTACCTTAGACTTTTGATGATCGGTGAGTCAGTGAGTCAGTGAGTCAGTGAATCAGTGAGTGACAAAATTCAGAAACTTTAACAAGTTGTTATTCTTAAACTACTTGTTCAAATTGACTGAAATTTTAAATATACCGTGTTTATACAATGACTAATTAGTTGCTGAAAATTCAGGCTTCTTGTTTTATCCACAACGAAATTATAGGGGTGTCAAAAATAGCCCGAATTGCTTCGAGAAAAGGATGGTACGGCCGTGCCGCTTTTTTTTGCTCGACTTGCGGGGGCACTTCCGTGCCCCCAGATAAACCGTAGTCACATAAACCGGACCGTTCTTACAGAGCGGTGTATCCGGACCGAGTAAATCCTGCCCTTCGCGGCCAAGTGCTAACATTTTGTTCTTTCTCGACTACCACTTAACTAGTGGGTTTTTAATGTTCTTGTGACGTTCCGTTTTTATTGCGTGTTGGATAAGTTGTGTTTTAAGTATTTTTAGTACCAGTATACATTTAAAAGTCTGAACGTTGAGTACGTTCTAGTTTCGGGGTTAAGTCTGAGCTGTGTAATGCTGACGCAGTTTGAAATTGTTACTTTAAAAGAAATGAAATACTTGTGTATACCTGTGCATCGATTCTCTACTACTATCGACTACCGACAACCGAACTGTCATCGAGAAATTTTGTATGAAAATATGATCAGCGCCTCTGACGGGTGTCGCAGGAAACATTTTGGCAGTACATTCTAAATGTCAATATTTCGATAGCTAGCCGGTTGTCGGTAGTCGATAGTGGTAGAGAATCGAGGTACTGATTTCAAAATTCAAAAAATTACAATCTGTCAACAAAAATGTGAATTGATCGATATAATCCGTCTACTTTGAAGCAGAAAGTGCCGTAATGAAACTGCTTTTTTGGTAAAGTACCTACTCGTATTATTTTTGCGCTGCACTCGCAAGACCCTTAAAACTTTTGCAGGGTGTTAATTATATTTTTCTAGGTTAATGTTTTCCTTAAAATTCTAATTTAAAATTTTGAGCTTCAAACTCTTCGCAGAGGTTGCTTGCAAAACTTTGTCACGCTTCAAACACCGGAATAAGAGAGCACATCTAAAATTTATACGAAATTTTAGTCCGCCAATGTTCTGTCACGTAGGAAATTTCACTATTATGTAGACGCATAAAGTAGGCAAACTTTACGAGGGCCGCGGGGTGCAAAATATGACGTACGACGAATAAATTACTTTTTCTCTTTGTCGAATGTTTGTTCCAAGTTGTGCGACATTTTTTATCTATTCCCGAATTGTTTACTCGGGAACTGCAAAAATATCGTTCTTTGACAGCTTACCACTTGCTTGTATTGGTCTTCCAGGAACGGATGCTGCAAGCTACTTTCAATTTGTTTTATGAAATAAAATGTATTGTTTTGTTTCCATAATTTTCGAATAACATAGCTGTAATTCTTTCCGCGAAAATGCTTTTTGTTTATTTTTCTTGCTAATTCTTTTTTTAAATCTACCATCGGTAATGGTTAATGAATGTGCCGCAGGGATTTAACAAACAGACAAATAACGTTTTACCACGTCGAAACCATTGGTTGCGTTTGTGTTTACTGTATATTTTAAGCTCATGTATAAAAAATTGAATGATGCATTGACAGATATCATAGAAGTGGTGATTATTAGATTTCACGTATTAGCGAACGAACCTTTTACCATTATCCGGGAACATTAAATATGTCGTCTAAAATTATACAGTTCCTTATGAAAACTAGAATATGGAAGTTCACATCGCAATTTATTACGGTCACATTACAGTCGTCGGGAACGTAGTGAAGTCGAGTATCTAGTAAGGCAGGCTTAGGTCTCTCTTGGTTTTATACGCCCACGTTTCGAGCTAAGCTTTGCAATGAAAACTTTGCAAGGGACCTACGTTAAACTTCTTTGGTTGGTACTAGCTTGATTTAGTTTTAATAGAATATTGTATGTAGTCAGAAAGTCTTGACTATATTTTAATATGTCATAATATTTTAAAGATGAGGTTGACGCCCGGTTTCACCTCTTCTGGATAAATATAAGATGACTTATCAGATAGAATTTTGGCATTTATTTTCATACATATACTAATACCAAATGAATCTAAGAGAATTTTTTTCTGACATTTATACATAAACTGTAAATGGCAGTTTATATAGAATATTGCAAGTTGTTCATAATAAATCGTAAATCATTCCAGAAAGAAACATCATATTTTATAATTATGATTGATCGATACGAATAGGTTGCTAGTAGATATTTACATCAGAAAAAAATACCTACGTAAATAACATGATCAAAAAAGTCTGTAGCTAGCTAAATAGAAAAGTGGAAGCAGATTAGTATCACAATTCTCGTATTAAATCCTCTTATATAATAATACAATCTCTATAAAAACCCTAATTCTAAGATATAGAGAAGGCTAAGTCTCACTAAGCCTAAGTTAACGCTCCGTTCTTTAGAATATCCTTTCTCATTTAGCTATATCAGAACCGTTTGCATAATATTTGTTAGCCTGAAGCGATTCACTTGCTTACGAAATCTTTTATACACACTATATCAGCCTAGCCTTTCTCGCAACTATGTTGGAGTCGGCTTCCAGTCTTACCGGATGCAGCTGGATACCAGTGATTTACATGGAGCGACTACCCATCAGACCTCCGCAACTCACCTTTACCTGGGTGAAAATACGATACCCTTCGGTAAAGCTGGTAGTCAAATTTTCAAGCTTCTGACTACTGTTAACGACTGTCAAAGATCCAGATTAAATGACAGCCGTGACCCATGATTTAATGTGCCTTTAGAAACATGAAGGAACTCGATATGTATAAGATGGTCACCTATCCACAGAACAACCTCGGCAAGCGCAGCTTAACTTCAGAGATCGATCCGGGCGGCTGTTGTTAACTTTATTTACATGCAAGAATGTAATAATATTATAAGAGAATCTATGAAGAAAATTCAAGTGATAAGGGTTTGACAGTCAAATTTCTATCAGATAATGCTATAAGACATGTGACATGACCAGACGTAGGAAGTAATTGTTGGTTAAAAAAAATCTTCTTTAGGTATAATTTGAGTTTTACATAGAAGTTATTGTGGTTTCTTTTATATAGTCTTACAACTTAGTAGAGAGCATTGCAAGGCACGTTATACACATACATAAATAAATAAAACCACGGCTTTTCCTTATAGGAGAAGGCACATTCTATAGAAAAGTACGTTTTATCTAGAGCATAATACAGCCTGAGGTGTATTTAAAAAAAAACAGTATCAAACAGGCAACGATAGAGTCCACTGCACAAAGCTGAAATGACTGATATTCTCAATTTTCAATTTTACATACTTCCACCATCCGTCTACCTTGCATACAAGGCTTTTTTCTATGTTGTCGAACTACAGCAAGAAGAGTATTTTATGAAATGTCGATGAACGGGAAATGAGTGATTGACACTATAGTACGTGGGCCTATTGTGTACTAATTTCGCTACACGTGTAACTTTGGTCACATATTGCGCAATATTTATATTAAATAATATTAGTATAGATATAAATTAATATGCAAAAAAGAACTTTTAAAATATGCGAGTGATATGAACAAAAAGGTAAACAGTTAAAGGCTATAGAACCAAGAGACGATAATATTCTGCAAAATATTTGCGTATTGTCTTACATAATATTTATTTTGTCAAACAATTTATAGAGTTCAGAATATGCAAACAATGTCGAAATATCACAAACATTTTAAACTTAGTAATAACAATACATATTTACTAAAATCGTGAATTAATATTCTGCAACCATCCAAGTTAAAACGTTTCATTTCGAAAATAACCGCTCTTGCATCGCAATTGGCCATAGTAAAATATTCCGGTCACGCGGTCCAAACAAGCTTCCGGCGTGCATTAATTTATCAAATAAAGACCTGGCATTACAACTTTTCACTTAACGATTTCATCAAAACAAACTGGATCTCATTTTATCAATTGTCAAAGTTT
The DNA here is from genome assembly GCF_050436995.1 of Anticarsia gemmatalis. NCBI lineage: Eukaryota > Metazoa > Arthropoda > Insecta > Lepidoptera > Erebidae > Anticarsia > Anticarsia gemmatalis. Next base: position 8,209,307 of record NC_134752.1, read on the forward strand.
TAAAACTTAATCCACTTAAGGGCCCTTAAAGGGGAGAGCATAGTGCGCATGACTCGGCCCTCGCGGGAAACTCCAAGGACATTAGGCGGACGGCCCGCGAGCAGTGAGCACGACTCACTACACTACCACATTCAAATATGGAATACGCGCGCGATCGGTGCTGTGAACCAACTGTCAACTTGCGAAACTAACTCCTAAATAATATTCGAAATATTGTGTCTATAGTATTTTGAATTAAAAAATGTTAAAAAAGTGAAGTGCGTTTTTAATAAAAAAAAGAAACACTAAAAAGTGTGATTAAATGTGTAGGATGTGACTGAGTTTTGTTCGATACTGTGGGAAGACTAAAAATGATGTAAATGCATTCATTTTGCTTAAAGATGAAGTTTTTAGCGTTCATTGCGTTGTGTGGTGAGTACAAATCTTACAGAAAGTAATATTTATTTATTTACATTAATCTTAAAAAATGTTGATGTATGAAAAAAATTAAGTTTCAATGGATAATGTAACATGTTACAATTTTTTTCTACGAGTACAAAATATGCATTATTTTGCTTTATATGAAAATAAAATTTTATTACTTCATCATTTATGTATATCTCAAATAATTAGCTAACAGTTTTTATTAAAAAAAGAACTGCTTTAATCAATTCATAAATTGAGGATACTCGTAACAACTTATCAAAAATATTACCATCTCAAAACCCAAATTAATATAGCTGGCCCCTCACACATTTTTCGAAGTAGCAGAGCGCTCCCCTAAGTTATCATAATTATCCACCCACGTAACCTAGCCCCTAGCCAATATCGTGGCGTGAGATTTATTATTATACCCACAATAAACGACCCCAAGTTTTAGTAGGGCTCCGTTGACCGGCTGCTAACCCTACGTCAATACTAAACATTACTACTATAAAATATTTCTAAAATACACCCCTTTTGTGAACGTAAATCATCCCTCCGAATAGTTTACACTGAAGAAACAAGAAGGGTATAATGTTAAGGTTGTGTTCGCAAAGGTTTTCAGATTTAGGCTTTGAATACCACATCACACATGTTTATTCAATGAAGTTTCAAATCAGTGGTCGCTTTACAACGTTTTGGGTTGAAACATTAAAAGTTAGAGCGTGAAATGGGTTTTGAATAGGCATGAAAATAGGTCGTAGGTAGGGATACGATAATGTAATGTTTATAGAAAAATATTGTCTTTTCAAAACATCAGGATAAACAGTTTGGTTTTAATAAGTTCTAAAATTTTACACAGACACGAGTAGGTTTCAAAACTCTACCACAATACATTTTCTTTCTTTTTCTATTTAGTAGTTGTGAACCTCACGTAATTTTTGCTTTTTCGTAAGATATTCAAGAGATTATACCTTACATAGGGAAAGCCAGTGATTTACAAACCAGCATTTTATTCTTTCTTTGATGGTATGAAGCTTGATCTTTTGATGTTAACCTGACCGTATAATAATTGTGACGTCACGATGAAAAGGGTGTCAATGAATTAAAAGTCGGTGGGTACAAACAACGACGTAAACACCCCGTCTACATAAAATATTAAAAGGGTGAATTATTTATTCTTTTCTCGAGGTAATGAGAATTTAAAAATAAGCTAATGTAAAATGAATGAGTGTGTGTAAACATGTTTTGAATTATCTGCCCGAGTATGTCGGGGAATTCGTTGCGTTTTCGTAGCAATTTTGAAACAAAGGGAATAGGAAAGATAATGTTTATATTATATTCTTCTTTAAGTGAAGTTTGATTTGATGAGGCCCTTCTAATATTAACGGTATGGACCCGATAAAATATGCATAAAATGGATTCGAATTCTGTCATCCGAAATAATCGCAATTTTCTTTGATGTAGAATTTGGAATGTTTTGAAATACTAGCTTCTGCACGTTACTTCGTCCATGTGAACATATGTATCTTATAACTTTCACTTCATAATATTGGTAGGATTTTTTAGTACATTTTAAACGAGTTTCACAGTTTATAATGAATAAGTCTCACATAATTAACCTACCTAGTAAATAGGTGTAGTGGCGGCAAACGTATGAAAAAAAAACTATTTTTTTTTCTTCTTATTAGCTATCTGGTATTTAGGACTGATAAAAACCGGGTTTGTTTGTTGTATTATAGAATTTAATTATATTGTAGAACAACTTCATTTAAGGCAAAGGCCAGTTGAGTGGCAGAAAGTTGTAAGTCTAGACTATTTGTAATTACTTAAGTAATTACAAAGTTTTGTTTTGATTTGACTTGTTGGTGTAATTTGGAATGTTAATTGATTTATGAGAACAAGTTATAAGGAATGTTTCTTTAATACTTACAGTATTTAATGGCAGAAAAATCATTATTATGATAGGGAGTGAAAGGTAGGTAGTAGCAGTTCTCGTTTGTTTTGTTTTTTATGCATAGTTTATGCTTGCTTGTGTCTTTTTTAATTTGATGCAATAAAGATTGTAATATCAATACAATCAAGTGTTTTAGTAATCGTTTAAATCAAATTCAAGTGATCGCAAAGCTACGATTGAAGCAACTGTATTGGTCATGTTTTCTATTCCCAACAAATATTAATGAGACTAATTATATGCTTACAACACTCTGGCGTAAATTGAACAAAAATATTACTAAGTATTTAGTGAAAGATCACTTGGGCAAAAAAAAATTATATACATAGTATCACCCATGTTATATCCGAAGGTGTTGGCAAAGGTGTGCTAAGGTAGGTAGCAAGCCTTTTGCCATTTACCAGACACGTTACCAAAATGGAAATACAAATGGATCAAAAAGACCAATAGTATTTCGAATGACCCAGTAATCAAATCCTCATGTTTAATAGTCGAGTACATTACTGCATTTCAGAGGCCATTAAATCATAAAATACGAAATATAGAAGTGTACTTCAGGAAAAATGATCAGAAACAAATCACAGTTCCCGAGAATTTGGAAGCCCGGTAAAGGTCGCTTCGTGGAAAAACTAATATTAATCCAATCCATATGTATATTGTATATGTTAGGATTTGAAACCAATCCCAGAATTGTACGAATGATTATTTTTTGGACGTGAAATAAATCCGACGTAATTTTTTTTCTTTGTATTTATTTATTTGCTGACTTCTTACTAACAGCCAGTTTCTTCATCAAAAGTAACAGCCAAACTACTATACCCAGTAGCTCGATTCTCTACTACTATCGACTACCGACAACCGACCTGTCATCGAGAAATTTTGTATGAAAATATGATCAGCGCCTCTGACGGGCGTCGTAGAAACTTTTTTGACAGTACATTCTAATAGATCAGATGTCGATTGCTAACCGGTTGTCGATAGTCGATAGTAGTAGAGAATCGAGCGACAGGCTGTTACTTTTATAACATAAAAATAAATGTCAGCCAAATTAGTCTTTATTTCACGAATTGAAATAAATGTAAAATATGAATCAATGGCTTTAGCTATTACTTCAGATATGTATGAAAAAACTGGCTAGAACTTAAAGGTCAATTTAAATAAACGTGTCAGAAATCTAGGGTCGTTCCTAATTTAGATCAAACGAAAGTTAATTATTTTTTTTAAAGGACCTGTTTTTTTACCTAGGCTTAAAAATTAAAACGCTACTATTTTTAGCTCGTTTAGTCTCGTTTCTATGAAAAGGTTTACAAACTTTTTAGGGGTTCAAAGACTTTTTTGTTCTGTTAAGGATGCCTAAATCGTGTCACGTGCTGCGAATTGGACATTTTTATATGAATCAGGATCGTTTTAGTACTAAGAATGGAATGAAATGGTTAATATTTTTGACTATTCTTTTTATTATTTTGGAACATTTTATCTGAAAAAAATAGAAGAACTTATAGACGATACGTGGGAGAGGAGTGCCACCATTCTCATGGTTTTTGAAAAAGAAAGTAGCCTATGTAGATTCTGAGTCTAACTATCGTTATGCCATATTGTTTCAAAATTGATTCAGCTCTTTAGCTGTATATATAGACACACATTCGCATTCCTAATAGTAGGTACGGATATACTGTTTGAACTGTATTTCCGAGTTACAAACAGCGAAGTTGAAAATGTAGACGTGCTATCAAAATATCGCGAACTAAAGTTCTAACTCCAACAATAACTGTGCTGGATATAAAATATGCATAGACTGTATTGTTAGAGGCTTACAGACATTTTGAAGAGTTCCCTTGTTAAACATGTTTAGTTAGAATAGCTTTTGAGGAGTGATCTATTTTGTGGTGACTGCTATAACCTGTTATATAAACTGCTGTTAGAGCAGTAATAAGATTGTTGGTCTCAGGTACGAATCTGGAACCAGGCAAACTACTAATTTTTTTGATTTGACCTTTTATGTAGGTACTAGAAATATATAGCGAATTGTGGTATAGGCAATAGGGAGGGCAAAGTTGTATTCAGATCTTCGGGTTATCAGATAAAAAAAAAATTCATCAAATTACGATAAAATACGTATGCATGCCAGTAGATTATTGAGCAGTAAAAGATTTCATGTTATCACCGTAAGGACGGAGTCGATAGTTCAGATAGTGCCATCAAAATTATACATAATATTATCTGAGATCAAAACTTTAGACTCTAACTATTCGAGGTCGGGCAAGTTAGTTTCATTGCAGAGATATAGAGTTGATCATAAATCGTTGTTCATGTTCAGTTCAAATTGATAAAATTTGTTATGACATTTACAACGGTTTCATATTTTTCTGATAATTACTATCAAATTATTTATCGTATTAAATTATCTGGCAACAATAATATTGTCGCTTTAAAAATGTGCATATAGGTAACTCCTGAAGACGATATCTTTAGTTTCTGCCATCCGCCAATTTAAAAAATGCTTGATTTGCAAATGTTTACGAATTCCATATTCCTTTGTAAAAATAAATGCAAAGAATTCTTAAAACTATAGATCCTGTAATGCCTTAAAAACATCGGAACCAAGACACCTACCCCAATGGTTTACACGTTAACCACCATAACCGTTGTGCCCTCTGCGACACACGCGCCATCTATTATGAAGTATTCACCCTAACCGTTACGTGTTCATTTCTCAAAGTGATTTTAAAATCTTTTCTTCCTGTTGCGTGATGTGGGTTCTTTTTTAAAAGGGTGGCCTTTGACATTTGCCATATGTCATTTCTCATTTACCTTCCGTGACCCTTTTATTGTGAATAGGTAACGCTTTGAGCTATTGTAAGCTAGTTTTATTACTTTTTATTAAGAGAAAAGGAGTTGTTCAAAAGATTGTGTGGGTGTTGAGGTCTGGGTACAATACAATATTGCTTATTTTTAAATTAAATGGTATTTTTGTATGTAATAAATTGGTTGGTTTGTTTTGATATTTTAATATGAACAACACAGTATATTATAAATCCAGAATATAATTATATTATACTAAAATAATTATGAAAAAATGAACCTATTAAATAGATCACAGCCTCAGTTCATATTAAAAGCCTTAAAAACACGCAAGTCATGACGCAAATGCAATCTGCTTCAAACTCTTGTCGAAGCAAGTTTGTTGTTGTACTGCTTATATACATACTCGTATATACTGCGTCGTAGCAGTCAAGAGAAAATAAACTTTTTTTTAAGTATTACACGTAATATGCAATAGCTGAAGCAACAGTAGCCCTATTATGCTAAACTTTTACTTACAAGTTTTCATTATTTCTATTCAAGCTGTCAATCGGCCTATGACTCTTTGAACCACAATAAAACTTATTTACATTTACTTCTTAGAAACTCTAAATATAGAAGAGTAATCTGTTCGAAGCAAAAGTTTGGTGGGGAAACTCTGTATGTAGGTAGTATGTGTGTTAATATTTCAATAGAACATCAATGTTTTGAACTAAGTTGGGTATTTCCAAGTTATTTGTAGACTGAGAGATAAAGGTTTATCAGTGTCAAATGTCAAATGTTAGAAGCTATCACTAGGCACATTAATAATACACTACAAAATACAAGTCATTTTTATACCAACTACCCAAACTACAGGTTGATTTTAATTAATATCGCAAAAGTTATTTGGTTCGTTAACCACCAAGAGCATAAAAAGCCATCGTACAAACATAACGAAGTGAAGCATTAGGAACTTTTTTCAAAAGTAGAACCGCCAAAGAGCAAAGCAAACGCACCTCAGAGGGGTATAAAAAGGTTTTGCCTTAAAACCGACTCGGCTCGCTGGCCGATATTTGGAGCACCCTGTAGCTATCGGGAACTAACGTGGCGTATTACATGTGTAGGTTACTGTACTCTGTACGCTCTGAAGCTAATTGCGCGAACAAAATAAACCAAGTCAACGGTATAACCGGCCAGGGGTTAAAAAAACAAACGTCCGTATCAGTCTAATATTAAACATAATTTATCACAGCCGCGCTGTCTTTGAGGTTTTCAGTTGGATTAGATGTAAGAGGGTTATTGTGGACGTAATTACAAAGGCGTGGTATTTTAATCCCGTCAAAGCCTGGAACTTGAAACAACATCCGCTGACAAGTTCGTTAACGTCTTAAATTAATTTTCGTTTAAAATTTGTCAATTGCCGACGAAATTAAACGAAGTTTGTCGTTTCTTGACAACGCGAGATGGCTGGCTCTCGGCCAGACGTTATTTTATACGGAACTTTATTCTCAGCTACGTGGACGCAGCGACACACTAGCCATAACCACTATACTGAAAATATCATAAATTTTAAAATCACTGACATGCGACCGAGGCGTCGAATTCACGAAAATCCAATTAAAATTTAAATAGAACCCTTATCTTTGAACAAGAATTAATTAAGAGCGACGATTTATCGCTATTATCATTGAAATTCCATAAAATAAAATATTCCTTTCCGAATTTTATCAGAAAAAATACTTTCTGTTAATAAATCATGGTTGCTTTTATTTTAGGTAGCTGGTAGAAATTATAACGTTCATAAATATATTAATATTTAACAGTGCGACTGCTATTATATCAAACATGGATATATTATATATGCGCTTGTAGGCAGAACGCTGGCATATCTTTTTATAAATAGATAGATATTCAGCGATGGCAGCGCGAGCGGCCAGTACCCGGCGGCGATTGCATGGGAAATTGTTAATTCTATTGGAGCGAAACACATAGGAAGCGAAGCACCGCGCACGCTGCGACTTGGCACCCGTCCAGTCAACGATTGTGCTTTACTATGGCGATTATTTTCACTGGTGCACTATTCAAACTGCTTCGGAATACGACTGAATAGACACGAAAGAATTTTCGTGTGCAACGACCGACTGTAATGACCGTTTATTCTTTGAAACACGCTCGGTGGAAATCCGTAAATAGGTACAAAGTACCGGTAGTCGCGACGTTCAAGTTCCCCCTTTGAAATGTTTACAATTGTTATTTTATGGGCGGCTGAGTAAAAAAATATTTTCTTCATTGGGCTCCGAAAACAATTTTGTTTTTGAAAATCTGATTACTTTTTGTGTAACTGGCAATCTCAGGTTACCATTTTGTAAACAAACGGTACTGGTATCAGTTGCAAACAGATGCGATACATTATTCACACTTATGGAACCATGCAAGAGCTCCCCATTGCGTGTTTCGTTACATATTTAAACAAACAAGAACACGAGGCAAATAGCTGGGATTCAAAACAAACATTTGTTCATACAAAAATGTCCAGTTAAAAACAAGCATTGTAATTTAGTAATTAGTTTCCGATGTAATTTTATACCGAGTAAACGAACATCCATTTACACAAAACGGAATTTTCCCTCGAATATTTTAGGGACAAAATAGAAAAATAATTACAAGGCAAGCCGACAGGGACCGCTCATTATATTAAATTATTGTGCATTATATTTGTATAGGAAGGGTCCTATTGCGCTCTTATAGGAAAACGATTATATCCTTCCCTACTTTGAATACGGCCCGTTCGAGCTTCCAAACTTTTATGAATAAATGACATAAAGGTTTTATGTTCTTTTTCAGTAATAAATATTTTTTGGCTATTTTTTGTCTTCATTCTCTCCGCGAGTGTACAATTCTGCAGTAAGACAATATGAAGTGCTAAACAACAGTGACATTAACTAAACTTAATGATGAAAGATAACAACGGAACTGTGAGTCAATTATTATTTATCTAATCAGCATAAATGGTAAATTACCAACGCTCAGTCAAGTCCCTCAGCAAGCCAAAAACCGAGCAATGAATAACATTGAATAACGTCTTATTGCAAAAGAAAAAGTGTATACTTATTCAAAAAGTATTCATATTTTGTCAAACAACGAACAGAGTTTGCCATCAAATAATAAATATTGAGGTCCATCGAAAAGCGTAGTTCTTTTGTTTCCTTTTCATGGTGGCGGTACTTAGCTGTTACGTCATAGGAACAAAGACTCATGCGGATGGCAACAGTCGAGCTTTGTGAGGCAAAAACCAACAATGATGGATCGTGTTCACGACACAATTATATTATGTACATGATACATTTGTTGGAGAAAAATATTTAATACATTGTACAGTAAAGTGTATTTACTCGAGAATGAGATTGAATAAAAATGTTAATCTTGGAGATATTGCTGAGCGGAGACGGTTGTTTGATGCTCTGTGGCTTTTAACTGAATTCAAAATGGAAAAGGTTTTTCGACCCTGTTGAAGATTTTTTGCTCTAAAGTGCGAGACGTATTTTTAATAAGTGTATTTTTGCTTACGCCGTAAAACATATTGCAATATTTTCTTGATTTGATCCGTTTGAATAACTGGTACGTGTTGGATTTGTATTATAAGTGTTATTGATTGTTATGTACACTAGCAACATATACTGGTATTCTAAAGCAGAAAAAGCTCATGTAACATGCGCTATGCATATTCAACTTGAGGTTTCAGTGAAGATGCATAGTCTTAATCTACAAATCAGTTTCTCTGTAAGATTATTTTCACAGCTCATTACTTAGTCATTAACCTAAGGTAGTAAAAATCTTCGTTTAAAGATTGTGGAAAGATAATACTCATTTTTAACGACATTTTTATCTAAGTCGTCAAAATCCTGTCTTTTCACTTCCTCCTCAAAATAAAATGCTAAGATAAAGCACGAACATTAACATTAGCACAATTTTCTATTACTATCGACAACCGGCTAGCTATCGAGGTATGAAAATCGGATCAGCGCCTCTAGCGATGGTTGCGGGAACTATTTTCGCAATGCATTTTAAATGTCAAACACTCGTTACCCGATGATAGGTACCGACTGTAGAAAATTGCGCTACAGTAACAAATTGTTAATGATAAAATTTAAAAGACAGATGTTTCTGAAATGAATCCCGAAACTAAGGCACTCCCGCGAGACGCAGAAGAAATGAAACTTTCGTGTCGGAGATAAAATTAATTAGTTAGCTACATATCTTGTTGCTCTCTTGTGTATTGTGTTTACCTAAGAGATGGTATATACAGTTTTTTTAGAGAAACTACAAATTATTTAAGTTTCTTATTGTAATTATGATTGAGAGAATTAAAATGAGAAAGATCTTTGTTCTCTGTGTGCAACTTAAAACAGAAAGTATTATGCATATTTTACACCCTCTCGGTCTAAAATTTTGCACAATTAAAATGTATTTGCGATAATATTCGTAATTACTGTCCGTTATGTATATAACAGAGTCGGTTATTGGAATTTATAGGGAAAACACGTAGCAAGCTAAAGTGTGATAGCATTTAAAGTTTGTAACCATTCTATTATAAAAGTCTGACTGTTGCAAATTCTTATAAAGACTAGTGAGTTTTTATATTAAAAATGAATTTACAATATTTGGAAACCGTTGCCTGCCAAAAAACAAATAAATATCCAGAAATAACTGTTTTGTTTCTGGTTAAAATTTTTACTACTTGTGGGTATGTTTGTAAAAGTTCTTTCGACCTGTCTTTCGAATAAACAGAAGAAACATTCTTGAAAATGTAACTGATCATTTCATTTGCGGGATACCAAACATTTCTGTTTTGTAATTCAATGGTTTCATTAATGAACGTACAGTTCGGATAAGCCGTATTTTCGCACTGGGACTATGCCGGCGGTACATCAAAGAGCGTGTTTAGCCATGAGAGCTCTCACTGTCAATGTTTGCAACGTGTAATCAAAGATCTACGACATTCTGGATAGCTATGAAGGATATTTTTCCTCGCCACAGGAATATACTGACAAAAGGCAAAGTGAATTTTTAATTTTATTTTACTGTTTTCGTAAGACTACACTACTCAACGCACGACGACTGCAAATGCAACTGTTTAGATTCCAGTTTGCGTAAAGGGCTGCTGTCTGCATCAATTTAACCTTTGCAAAACAAAATTATTTAAATATTCAAGTCAGCTGGCCGAGGTTTATAGGTCAACTTTAACACTAAAATCAGGTCAAATATTTTTTTAAATAACTGTGGCTAAGTACCTACAAGTAAATACTATTCATCATATTATAAGTAGATTGTGGATTTAAAACATTTGTAAGGAAATATATACTTACTCAATGGCAGATCATTATAGAGGCGAGCTTCATATTTTTTTTATTATCAACAATCGGCTACAGATCTATTAATTTTGTATGAAAAACTAATCAACGCCCCAAGCGGGTGCCATAGGTACTAATTTAAAAAAACTTTAAAGATCAAAATCTTGATACTATAGGATCGACTGTAGCAAATCGCTCTACAGTTGACTACGTAAGCTTCTGACGTTATCTTAATTTGAAACTCTCTAATCTCAATAAATCCTAACTATCTTTTATCCCTGATGTCTTTATAATTCAACATGCAGTGTGCATTAGAGTGAAGTATGCACATCCTGTTGGCCGCAGCCCAAGTACCGTTTTTGTAGGTTGTTTGGCAGCTCGGCCTGTTATAATGACTCGCTGGCTTCATCAAGAGATTCATCTCAAGATGTAAAGTGTCATCACGGTAATGGAATATTGATTGGTGATTACAGCTTGTGTTTGCGTAGATTAAACAACACTGAAATGGAAAATTAATACTTTCTTATTTATACGAAAAATTTGAAAATATGTTGGTGATCTATCTTGTAATCTAGTCACAAATATCTATGTTATTTTAGAAAAAAATAAATTTAAAAATAAATTTATAAACAAAAATCACGATTGGGAACACGTATTAGAACCTTTCTTAATTAGCGAATTAAAACCAATTAACTTAATTCAATAACAACTACCAACAATAGAATATCGACGTTAATATCATTTCAGTAAAAGAACAGTAGGTGTCAAACTAAGAGAGTATCTAAAAAAGACCCAATTCTTTATTTGTCTGAACTAAATTCAAGAATTCTTAAAGAAAATAATCTTCAATATTCTTCAAGAAATACACCTGCACAAAGTAACTAACTCAAATAACCAGTGCGGTATCACAATTGTAGACAACTTTGAACAACACTATTCCAAAGACATTCTCTCCAGAATATTTTCGTAGATAACATTGCTGAATTTGTTCTGTTATACGATAACCCGCGTTGAAACAAAACGTGCCGAGAATACGTACTGCGACTGACCAAAATATTTATTTATTAGATGGATATAATTCTGGATGTGTACTAATTTGATATATGTGGTGATTGTTAGAATTAGGACATGACTAAGAAAGGAAACTACAAACATAGGCAAAAATATGTAGGGTTGGGTATGTGTGTGTGTATGACTGTAGAAACTCGGAACTTGAAAAGCCTAAAACCCTAAAATTTACCAAATGAGTTCAAATAGAAGTTAAAATTATAGATGACTGAGTTAGCAAGAAATAACTTCTTGGAAAAATTATGAAATGTTTTTTACGGTACATCTTTCTGTACGTAGTTTCGAGATTCACAGTAACATATTTATCCATTAATAATGGTGATACATTACCAAAATTACACATAAATACTGTATCAGGTAAAACAATATCATGATTTCTCTGCCGTTTACATTGGCACGTATCAAGCTGTCACGTATTTAAATTCCATAGAATAAAATACAACAGATACATATTATATTCCGTAAAGTATTTAAGTTATCAATCATAGTTTCTAGTTCATCATCTACTTATATTAGAGCAGCTCATTCCCTTAGTGCAAATACTATTGGAGATAGCTTAAAGATGCCATTAAGCAGTACAGACGGAGAGTCTAGGAATTCGGCCCAATATGTTACAGGTATTCCGCTTATGGCATGCGACTTCCTTTGAACGACCAATAAGGTCCTTTCATATTGGTAGATGGTAATTGCTTATGTTTATATACTAAGGCTATAAGAATTATAGCCTATATTTATTTATTTATTATTATTTATTTATTACATGTTGATTGTAGAGGTAAATTTGAAAAATTATCTTATTAACTTTGGAAAATAGATTCAAACTTGTTATTTTTAATTAGTCACATTACGTCATATTTAGTTTTTTTGGATTGTTAAGAAAAAAAAAACACTTTCGAAGTCGAAAGTAAAATCTAATTACTTAACTTATTTGTGAAATTTAGTAACGCAACTTTTGTACGTACGGGTATCTCTCAAACTACTCTTTATTAGGAATAAAAGGTCGTAAATTTGTCCATTAAAAGTCTGAGAGTAGTTAATTTCATTACCAAAAATAGTCAAAAAACGCGGGCTATTTTTACAAGCAAACAAAGTCATGGACGGAAGATAAAATGTCGGTATAAATGTGACCAGACAACGACCGCAGGATGCTGGGACGTCGTTACTACGTATGGAGGTCAATTAATTATTTATTCATACAAATTACTGTCTCATGGGAGTCGTGAATGGGATAATTAAAGCACTAGTCGTTTGTAGCCGAGTGTAAGTTACAATCTCACATTAGTGTCATAATAAAATATACTTAGCTTATTATTATACCAAGACTGAAATGTTGTTAGGGATAATGAAAATTATTTTGGTCCAAAAAATCTCAATTTAGACAAAGATAGAAACGTATTTAAAGAACTCGCTTCTACGTTTGATGCTTATTAATATTTCAAAACATTGTTTAGCGCAAAACATCAAAATTATATAACGACGTCAACATTATTAAAATATTTATCATTTCCCCGTACGTTCATTATCATCAGATTATTACGCTCGATCGCTTACAAAAATCAAGATCGGTAAATGAAATAATTTCTTCGAAACCGATGGAAGTTTCAGATAAATACAAATTCGGTAATGAAAATTTCATAAATAGCCACATTTATGGTAATTGTAAGCTGTTACGGAGGCTACGTAGCGAGCTACTTATAGTTAACAGAAACAAAACGTAATAAGTAGGGTGGTGGTGCTTCGTAGTAAAAACCTTTTAATATTAATGGGGCATTTCGCGAAGGTCCCGGTAAAGTTATCAGCTTGGGACGAAAGTGATGTAATCAGCGTTTCTGGTCCAGTGTTCTAGTGATTACACAGTTTGCTATGTACCTGTTAATGAGAGAGAAAGTTTGCTTTTAGAATACATTGAACTGAAGTCAATTAGGAAGAGTTTATTGACCTTTGTTGAGTAGTTTTTATCGTTGGGATGTTTGTTATGTTTTTGATCTCAAAAGTACTATAATTTACTTTTGCACGTAGTATATTGTTTTTAGAATAAAGGTCATCATTCATGGTGAGTCAGTACAGTCTATTTAAGTGTCAGCAAATTTATGAAAACAACTTATATTATCAAGCCATAGGAAGTACAATATAAAATATTTTTATTTATTAAACATTTTTATGGAAAGTTCTCGTTTTCCATTTTAAATCAAACCACAATTGTAAATATTGTGGAGGTTTAGTTTTTGTTTCTAATAGCTTTTAACATTGCCTGTTTATTTAGTTCAATTGCATTTATCTATCAGTTTATTGCATAGATAATTACAATTTGGTTATTTTACACAAATATGTTAAAAATCCAATTGTTCACTTAACGCTTTAATTAACTTCATAATTAAAACGTTTTTTTGTAGATACTGATAGAGATGAGAGCAACAGCATTTCCGAACATTCTATAACTGGTTTAACCTCGTAAGAGTATGTTCAAAGCTGACGTCATCATAACTCGCCACCCACACCGTAATATTCAGGCCAGGATATCGCTTATACAAACGATAGAGGCCTAGTAATAGCCTTTTAACGCTCCTCCTTCGGGCATACTCATTGAACTTGTATAGAAGATTAATTAAACTATTAATCCCGAAACGTGTAGCTTACGCCTTAATCGGTAGTCAATGTAACCGCAGCATTCTTCAACGTTTCTACTTTGGATACGTCAATCTATTATGTGAACGAACCCTTACGATCGTTCTGGCCATTACGCCGTGGTAATTACTTCGGTCCGTGTAAAATACAGCGTGATCTACCTTTGACGAGTCCGGTCGCATATAAGCATAGGAATTGGCAATTCAGCCTAATGGAACGATAAGTGCGTACGTAGATAGCGATTGTGTAATTAGTTGTTTGCCCTTTGATAGTTTGCTTGTTTTGGCTGGTATATAATTAAAAGGTAGGTTGTGTTAATGTTATTACTTTTCGGCTAGTTGGATTGGATATTAAGGTTACCTGGTTATTTGGGGACAAGGTAAACAGTCACAGGTATACATAGTCAAAGAATGTGTGATTTTTTTTGCAATTATGCGCCCATCGTGCTTTAAGAATTAAAAGTGGTCAATAGCCATCATCAGTCAACATTGTATATCAATGTAGTTACAGCAAGCTGCAGCTTAAAATTCCGTAGTAGGGCAGTAAAAATGGAAATAGAAGACAAAATGTGTGACAAAAATATGTATCGGTACATTTTTGTACACAAAAGTGCGAAAAAGTGAGGCGTTAACAGGTTATCGGTGGAAAAATCCGAACTATGTTTATTTTCGCTTCAGTTTTTGTTCAAAGGATCTCTCTTCGTTTCGTTCAAGTGCTTTGCTTTTGCCCACTGTCCATTTTCCTTCGCAGCCAACGCTTCACACTTAACGCAAACATTTTTTTGAATGTGTTACTAAGAAAACAACATAGTATGTTGCAATGTTTTGACAAGTGGCTAGACCGTAAATGTTTGTAGTGTAAATTTGCTAAGTAGGTTTTTACATAAAATTGTAAATTAGCTAATTCATTCTTAATTAGGCAAAAATTAATGTTCTTGAGCATTAAATAAACATATTTTATAAATATAATTAAATATACACGGTTTCTCACCTCGAGATTCTGACTAACGACTTCTCAATCGTAAATCTGATGTTACTCACTCATTAAAAGACCACTTTAAACTTCATTTAAGAGATACGTGGTGTAAATCATCGGTTCTTTTAATATGTAGTGCTTTTGACAAAGACTAATTAGATTTGATTTTGAATAAAAAGTAAAAGTTATTTTTCAATACAATTTATCACAGTTTTCCGTTCAGAGTTCAGTAGTTACAGTGTGCAAACAGTAGCCACATTACAGTTGTTTAACCTGCCTGATCGATTAATCAGTATACTGGTGCACTGGCCAATTGCCCACAATCTCATATAAAATGCATTTTCATTACAAACTGAATAAATCTCTAAATGTACACATTGGTTAAACATTTTACATCAAGGAACCACATTTTGGTTTGGAATAAAAATAATATGATTTAAAAACATGAAATTTCATTTTGCTCATAAATGAAACGTTTAAACGAACATAAATAATACTCTGTAATTAAAACTCCGCTTTTAATAATACCGCGAATAAACTTTAATTTCGGTTTTCATATTTGCGTTTTCATTCAATGAAATAGCATGGATATTGTACTGCATCTTTTGATGTTGTTAATCAGTATCGGAATATTGAAACAAAAATTTATATATGAATTAATTTATTCAAACCATTTCATTACTGTTACATTTATTACATATATGCAGTTACCACATATTTATTTAGAGATAAAGTTGTAAAGTTACACGTGTCGTATTTTATTTTACAAGATCGGATGAAAGTGCAAAATAAGCTATAGGTTAACTAAAAAGGCAGGGGTCAGGAAATGGAGTATCCAATTTTATATTGAGTAATAAAAAATGCTTATGCACTTCGTTAAAAGGTTTCTCATTTTGCCCTTATTTGTATGTAACTACTCACTTCAAATTTCATTTCTTACTACAAAGTAACGTGTATGGACCTAGTTTATAGTTTTATTGTCTAGAAATATTCCTGATAGATAACTGATGGTAACGAAATTATTAAAAATATCATTCAAGTCTATACCAAACTCATGTCGATCAAGCAAAACAGAATTACAACGTAAAACCTTCTACACGCTTAACTGAACACGAAAAAAATACCCCCGTTTCGCCATGACGTAATTAGCCGAGCCACAAAAACAAAATACACATCATCAAGTGTTTGCGTCCTCTGTCCTTGATACAGAGAAACAAGGACAATACGAATGTAATGATATGACAGTTAGATGTTGGCGCTGAGCCAGGACCGGCGACAATACTTCTATACTCGTATTTTCTATGATAGCGTTACTGTAACTGATATTTTTTGTAATCTCGCCGTTGATATTGTTTTTAGGTATCATTTGGTTTGTCCTAATTTTCAAGAGCTTGGATATAGGGCCCTCGTTAAGGCTACCTAGGAAGCTTCTAAGTTTTTAATGTCATGTAGGCTGAAACGTCGATAATAATATTTAAGCTCCGTCTAAAACACATTTCAGATTTTGGCATCGCTTTTTTATCTTTATTGACTAAATTGAATTTTGTAAAGGTCTTTTAAAGATTTCTATGAAGAATAAAAACATTTTTTTGTTCACTCATGAAAAAAAAGGAACTGATACCAATACTAAAAGTGATAGATCTCACTTGTATAAATCGCTAGTTCCAAGTTATTAAAAAGATCATATTCGAATGGAATTAGATAATATTTTTCTTTAGTCTATTGAGCTGCGCCAACTTTCAACAAACTGAAAGATAGTGCAATAAATCTTTGGGAACAATCCACACCGGCGAGTACAACCACAGTAGCTGCAGTGAACGTTAATCAGACTTAATTGGCAATCAATGATGAGGTCGTCAAAACGGACGGCTTTTGGAACACATTAACAGTTGTGGCGCAGTTGGATTCAGACAGTCATTGTATGAACGTACTGAAGGTAGAACGGTAGCAGGATATTCTACTATCGCATTGCATTTGAATGGAGTTTTTTATATATTAGTTTGCACACGTCATATAACTTTGTGTGTTTAAAGATATCTGCAAATGGAGAAGTAAAATAATTAAAACAATTTTTATTAAAAGGAGTGCGACAATATTCTGATACACAAAGGTAATTGTTGCGTGCTTTAAAAGTGTAGTTAAGTTTTGCTATAAACTAAATTTTCTGTATACGATTAATTGAGTTTCATGCTATCACAATTTGAAATATCCAGGATCAGAAACAATTAAAACTATCCAAAACCTGTCAATTGGTCTATTACAAAATTATATTTCGCCATTCATCGAACCCTAGCTTAAAATTAATTCCCAAGCCCTATATTGGGAATGACATAAAACACACAATGCTGCATCAATATAATATGTAACATTGTTGTGAAGCAATATTGAAAATACTCGTACTATAAAATTCTGTCCAAAATATTGCATCGCATTACGACATACTAGGACATGCGAAATGCTTACAAGCTTGAACCAAAATACCGCTTTCCTTGCAATTTTTCATGTAAGATTACAATTCCGAAGGACACTGAGGCTGGGATATCGTAGCACCATTAGAGCTAATAGTAGTGCATTAGCCTGTTATCTTATCACGTTAGACATAAGGGCAAGGAAGTGGGTCACTAGCTCGTACAGATGCGCTGATTGTATTTATCGATACTGCATTGTCTGCTAAAGTTTTGATAGTATGGGAACTTAATTATGATTATATTGTATTTAGTTTTGAAGTCAGAACATTGTTATCGTAAGTTTCTGTCTTGCAAATTAGGTAGCGAGATGATATCGATAACGATTGTTTAAAAATAAAACAATCTCTCTAGCGTATTTCAGACGATATATTTGCAGTTTCAAATTTAGACGCTCAATATGGAGGCGAAATGGAAAGTTTGTTTCGTACTTTTGATTAGTTTTGAAAGTAGGTAAGACTGGAATATCTTTTGATTATGTACCCTTCTTTTGTTCAGTATTATTTTCAAAGATGTATAATCGCACCTGCGTGTCACCTCTACGCCGTACAGAAGTCGTATAAAATCATTAATGCGTTGTGATTATTAGCTAGAGAACACAATAAACAACGGGAAAGCTATAAGAGAAACACAGATAGCTTCATTAAGAACCAGGTAATTGCATTGTTCCGTAGTCTCGGTTACAAAAAATACACAATTATTTTTAGATTTTCCGCATTGTAAGAGGCGACACTCGGAAGAAAGATTACATTAGGGGAGGGAACGCTTGTGTACATTAACATTCCCGTGTTTATTAGTATTCTGTCATTCTTTATCTTTTACGTGGTTAATGGTCAATATTGTGTATCAGTTATTTCTGTCTCTCGGAGGCCTTTTACTTAGATAAATAGAAGACGCTGTCTTAATGGCAACGCCCGAGATTTATGTATGTATAAGATAAATATCTTTGAAGCGTGGAGAATACTAGAGTTTAGATTTGTATGACTGGTGGTTTTAGGGCCGTCGCGTGTTGTCTCTGCTTGGCAGGTACGCAGAGCAGAGAAGTGAATAGGATAGGAGTATATTTTACTACAATAATGCGTCTCATTGGTTTCATTCTGTGGTTATACTATAAAACAAATGCTATATTTTTTTTGCTTTTTCGAAATAATACGTGAAAGTTGAATAATGTAAATTATTATTAGTGATCTGTTACATTTGCTATACTCCGTAAATGCACTTGATCATAAACGCTTAATGCCGTTATTATGTGATTCTGGTATTTATTTGGCACAGTTAAACAAATTATGAATCGTTGGAAATTTGAAAGCAAATGTTTACAACCCATTAAACATTAGAACAAACAATGTTGTTGATGACGCAAATTATACACATTCCGTATTGAAAACGTCATCGGCGTTCTACCAAATTTTAAACAGATTTAATTTGATCATTTCGTTCGGGTATTTTACTTCATAGATATTAATTTAATATGATTATGTAAATACAGATTTCAATTAACAAATTTGTAGCCGTGGATTAAGTAATTATATATTTTTACGATGAAATGTAAATAATTTGTTTCAAATTGGATATGATTATTCATTGATATAGGGATAATTCACACAGTAGATACAAACCAGTATTGATGATATTTATTCATTTAGTTTATAATGATTTATTTTTTTTACTTTGTGACTATATAATATTTAAGGTATACATAATAGACATGTACTTATATTTACTTTAAATTTGTTTACTATTAAAGTTTAAACACAAACTCATACTGGCTCAAAAAAATTATTAGATGTACTATAAAAAATAAATTTAAAGTAATAATAGCCTCAAATTTTCATCGCGACAAGTTTTAACGCCCGCGAAATATGTCACCTACATCCGATAGCAAATTACTCCGTAAAAATGTTGACCCGACTTAGTTCGTTGCAGAAATACATCATGTACCACAATATTTGATACGCCCATTAAATTTTCCACTTGAAACGAAAAAATACTTTTCGACTCATGAAATATGACATGCGAAAAATTTTAACGATTTACATACTTCGTTTGTGTCCCGTCACTGCGTTTTGCTTTATCAATGATATAATAGAGTTTGGGAAGCTGATCCGATTTTTCACATCAAAACGTTTCCATATGTTGGGTTATTAAGTTATGTTTTTTCTTTGTTATTTTTTTAACACTGTACTATACGGTAGTCTTGTCACTGATATATTACCAACATGCAAGATAGGATACAAAACACAAACAGATTCGACGACCGTTATACTACAAATGATTGTTTTGAGTCTGTTTGAACTTTCTGTCCGTAAATGTCTACAGGAGAAAAATTCATAAAAAATGGGAACACATAAATATCAATTACATGAGTGAAATATACTGTCATGCAAAGATACCAGCGGCATGGTGAACACCCTTACAACAACTGTAACACTATGGCTGTATTTTTTCCTTTCTAAATATTATCATCCTTCTAACTTCTCCCTAAACATCTCGGGAGTTCCTTCTAATCTAATGACTATGATGAATAATGTAACAGTCTGCCTAACTGAAGGTACACTTTTAATCCCCTTCACTGCAGTAAACTTTTATGGAAATTATCATATTAAAATCAATGGAGCGAATTTTAAGTACGTCAAAATCGAGAGCACAAAGGACGACGGCACTTAGTATTTATACTTCAACCTTTTGACCGTCTTTTAAGTTTTTATGAGATTTAGCGGAAGCTACTTTTTAGTATTTTATCCGTAGTAATAAGAGTATAAAATATAACGGATAACCATTATAATATCCTTCTATGTGTAATGCTCTAGCGACTAGTACATTTAGCATCTATGATATAATTTTCAAAATCCTCAAAGAACATAAATTCGGCGGAAAAAAAATGCATAAGTGTTATATTAATTATTTTTTTCTTGATACAAAATGTATCAAGAAAAAATACAGAAATAAGAGTCGTAAACAAGTTGCAAGATCATTTATCGAAACATACCAAACTTTGGACTGCTAACGAGAATTGATTATCTGAAATACAATTCAACATTTTGTTCGAATGAACACTGAATCTAGTGATCAGCAGATCGTCCCACAAGGCAATTAAAACACCTTTATTTGCACTTAATTAAATAGAAAATAGGTCAATTACTGACCCGTTCGTGTTGAATTTAATTAACACTGCAAAACTACCGATAATGTATAAAAACTAATTAGGTTAATACAAAAGAGTATTAATAATATTGATACGTACTAATGTTGGTCCCTGTCGCGAAATTAGTTTATCGCCATGGTCCCGATAGATTTGTACGGGGTTGTGTACACGCGAATGATGATATTTTCCGGTTAAACGCACCTCAATGACGTCACTATTGTACAATATTTGTGAGTAATGGCTTAATAATAGTAGTATTAGATTATGTATTGGTATCAGCGATTAAAGTGCTTATGCTTCTTTACGTTTTGTCTTACAATTTCGATTTACATTGAAATGGTTTAATTACAAACCAAATTATCGTAAAAGCTCTCAGAATGAAATCGGTTGGAAAGGAAGATGTCTAAAGATTTTTTAACCAGTATTTTATTCATCTTAATATTGCAAAAGTGAGTTATATGTTTAAGTCGAAGGCGTTGCTCATTTTGAATATTTTTGACTGTATTATACAACTTCGGGTTGATATAGATTTAAAGGCAAACCCGATAATAATTTGGAAATTTTCAGTCACATCAAAACTCCCATCATCGATTCATTATTTTGACAACTCCATCTCGTTGAAATAAAATGTGTCCATTAAAATCTAACCCGCAGAGAATCGTTAATGTTGCGACGAGAATTCCGAACGACACGGTCGCATTAATAATACAGATGGAATTATTAATTATTGTCCCCGTGGACTAATAAAAACGTTAGTCGAACTAATGAAACAATTACATCAATGAATATTCAACGAATCCTCAGTTCGTTGCGAACTTTTGATATTTTGAATGCCAGCGTCGCGTCAGACCGGGCGTCGAATCGTCGCAGCGCTTACAGCAAAGCAACTTAAGCAAATTACTTAGTTGGAGCCCTCCTCCATAATTATTATTCAACCTTTATCCGACGCAAATCGAGTAAATTTGTTCCAAAATTACTTTTATTAAAAGCATTTCTTTCCCTTCGTCGAACCAAAGTGCTAAAGTAGAGTAAATGGACTGGAATTTCCGTTTCGGGAATAAATTATATGAGAATATTATAGTAAATAACTCTTTAAAAGATAAAGATAAATGAATTTTAAGAAAATTACAAAGTATTTTCTTAAAGAAAAAGTTGATTCTTCAACGCTAAGTAGGCTAAATTGCTGTTTGCAAATAGCCCGTAATTATGTTACCAAAAGTTTGTAAGAAAAGTAACTAACATGATTGCAATCAGAGTTATCAATAAAGAGAAAAGTTTTTACAGCTACAATACGTAGATTGTTTTTCGTCTACTGGAAGTCCAATCAGCTTAAAATTTTTAACAGTCTTGTCAAGTCAGAAGTTTTGGTCCTGATAAGCACACAAGAGTGAGAGGAAATGCAAAAATGATTATTATTTTCTCGAGGGAGTCTGTTCTAATGACAAATCTTCAGAAAAAGTTGAAGCTAACAAAAAATTTATTTGCTTAAAACTGCTGTCATTCAGATCAACCGTTCATAATATTACCTTACCCGAAAATACTTTTATGCTGCGTCATCTTCAGTCATTCAATATTTCAGAACTAATTTTAATATCATTAATTCAGTATTCACCGCGTTATTCGCCTCAAGCCAAGTCAGGCATTCACCATTATTTAGTCGAGTAAGATGTCACTTGAGTCGAAAACTTTCGGGAACGAACCCTTCGCAAGTTATTCTATATTTAAGAGCATACTTATGTTTGATTACTTAATATTAAACTAACTGTTATTTGACTTTCATTTGGACACTGAAATGCGGTTTGTTTCGGGTAGGAAACGCGCGTGTCGAAGGGTAATGATGATATCCGGGGTTTGATTGAATCCCTACAAGTTTGACCTTTCGCTAAGGTTTATTGATTTTCTCTTAAACACTTTCTTTAAATAGTATCTTGATCATGAATTTCCAAAATAAATTTATATCGATAATAGATATATGAGTTCTAAATAAACGTTTTTTCTGATATACTCTCGAGATGTCAAAGTGCTATTCCGCACAAATTCTAATTTGGTTATGCAATGACAGGGCACTCAATCATGGCTCTGTTCCTTTCAATAACTTATTTTATAAAAGGATCGAAAAAACAAACCTTGAAAAATAACAAGGTTAAACTCCCCGAAACTTCGGCGAAACATCACGCTTCATACTTTTTGAAAATTACATTATAGAAATACAAAAAACCGCCTTTTCCCGACACAAATCGATCTAAAGCGCTTTACTTAATAATACACGGTACATTACCCAGGGTCTTCACTCGCAACGCTTCATCAACAAAATATTTTTGTGCTCATGTCGTAATCGACACATTATGTGTTAAGAGACGAATTTCACCCTCTTATTTTCGTAATAAAATTAAAGTTGGGAAAAATGTTGGGGCTTATTTGTAAATACGTAAAATCTTTTTAAGATTACGTCGAAAAGATTAAAGTGCTTGCTATTTCGGTTTGAGTATTAGAAATGTTTTTTCTTTTAAAACCAATCTCTGACGAAGCGATCTGTTTACTAGTTATATTACTTAGGGCCAAGTGTGAACAACTGTTGAGAAAAGCATGTATAAAAAGTGTATTGCTGCTGAAACTTTGCCTCCGCAATTTGAGAGGATAAAACCTTATCTCACACCAGTTCCTATGAAGTAGTTATAACAAAATGTCCCCATCTAATTATCTTGATGATAATATAATGAAAAAGAACTGTTCGGAGTCGGTTCAAATAAGGCCCTCAAATGTTTTTGCTTTTCGTCAATTTATCTACAAATCTCCAGTTTTAAGAATCATATAAATATTGTTTGAAATATGTACCAACGGGCTTACATTTACACTTACATCTTGACTGTGATGAACAACGACTTTTTATCAAAAAAATGTTTTAGCAGCAACTTAAAAACAAACCCAGCAATTTTCTCCACTCAATTTGAAAGAAAACCCTCGCACGATATTCGTACGCGTCTTTTTCCGAACCGATATATGCATCGACACCTTTTCAGACGGATCAGCAAAGCAATTTGGTTTTGTGGTGACCGATTGAGAAACGCCCCTTTGGATAGAGCCGTATCGATATACGACGTCGAATACTCTCTCTCGGGTCAAGTTTTTCTCGAAGTTGGCAAAAAACCAAAGGGCAGCGGGACGCAATCTCCACACACTTATTTCATAGAATTACGTTTTTAGGGACCTCGTCCGTCTGTCGGTCCGTCCTCCAATTCAATTTACTACCGATGTTGATAAAATTTTAAGAGGAAAAATTCCGCATTGGATGAAAAGGCGTGTCTTGAATATGTGCAAGTATCCTTGCTGGCGCAGTAAGCCTGGAGAAGGCTTTTGAGTAATTCGATTTCACATTTGATTTCAGTGGGATCCTTTGACTTGTACCGGTGAAGTGACGTATCGTCGTACGGATTGGCTACGTACATTTTATTTAGGTCACTGAAGATATAACTCTGGAGCTGCATGTATAAGTCCCTAGAATATAAGAAGAAGAATCTTTATTATCATCAAACATTTTAGATAATTCTATTTCTTTTGTGAGCTGTCCAAGAAGTAGAGACATTTAATAGTTTCAAAAAGTCCTTACCTGATTTTTGTAAGAATATCTGTCAAAAGTTTTTCACCAGTTTGGATTCACCAACGAACGCAGTGTGATTAAAATCGACAAGACGTCACTTACGCAGCACAAGTGGCCCTTATGTGGAAAGGTAGAGACAACATTTTTAAAAGAGCTAAACTTTTCTGACGTCGGGTTTACACAAATTATACTCAGCTGAATGTTTGTAGGGACGACCCGGGCCTCTCAAACATTTGCCCTTGGGGCACCCTGTTTGTCTCGTGTACGTTTTGTAAATAATTTATATCAATTCCTTTAAAATGTTTGATAAAACATAAAAATTACGGCACGAATATTTCCCGGAACAATTTGGTTTGATGTTGTATGTGATCGTTGCGGAACCTTTCATCAAATAACCTCACGAATCGGACATAATTTGTAACAGTATTATTTAAAGATATGTATTTCAAATTCATGGAATATATCAATAACAGGACCGTTGATACGTACAATGAAATTGAAATACTATTTATTATATGGTGACTTCCGTTGGTATATATCCAATGTCTCATTGTTTCTTTTTGTTATGGGACCAAGTTATCAGACGTGTTCTTACTGGCCTTCGGAGTGCTTGCATGTAATTCTTAATTCTGTTAAAAATAGAAGTAAAGTGCAATATGACCCCCATTTAATCAAAAATATTGTCGTACAAAAAAGGTTGTTACAAATGTGTTAAATTGAAACTCTGCACAATGCGATGAAATCCGAACGCTTAATAAGCACTTTGCATTCATCATAAAAGCAATTCTACTAAGTCAAAGCTAACACCTTAGTTAATTCAGCGAATTCTTAACAAACATTAGCTTTGATAACTATTTTCAATCAGTAACTCTAGCTTTTGATATTCATTAGCGCTTTCAGTAATTGGCTCGTACGTGGAGCTACGACGTAGAGCATCTACGCCATTGTATGAATTTCGTAGAGGTGTCTACGAAATGAATAGTCGTGGAAATAAATAGCAGCTGCTAGCCGCAGAGTATACCGTTTAATTTCGGTTCTCATTTACCTTTATACGATGTTTCTTTTACTATTTTCTGTTATATTTATGGCTACAGTATAAAACCGAACAATACGTTATTTGAGAGAGAATATCGTGTAACAAGCTGATGCTTAAAATAAAAAGGGTATATTTTTTACGAAGCTGTTGCATTTATGTTTGTAAAATATTCACGTTGTAATTTTCGACTTCGTATAATGACACCATAAAAGAGAAGATTATTGATCTAGTTATTCCTTTTTATCTAGATTTTATGAACAGGAAGAAAAGTTATTTATACTCGGGTACCAAATTTTATTCAGCTTAATGTGACAAGTAGCTCCGTAGGGAAAAAGCCGGGCCATCAATTCACGGACACAAACAAACTCGTACTATATCTACATACATAGTGTAATTTATATAATACGTATAACTATGCAAATACAACATAGTATGTATATTATTATGACTGTGGGGGTACAAACGCGAATATTCCAGTATCATACATTTAGAATATTCCAGCAAGTATGTAACAAAGCGAGAAATTCACAATGAACCGGACTCGCACTTCACCATTTTTCAACTTTATATGCTTTTTGCGTAAACGGGGGTTAATTGAGATGTACACGAAACGTCAGCCAAATGGAAATAGAAAAATATTGGCGTTCGCAACTAAAATGCTGATGTGAAGTGAAAAAAACATTTGTACGAAACAAAATTATGGTAATTCGTGAACAAAGCTTGACGCGCCTTTTAGAATATCAAAATTAAAGAGTTAATGTCATGTTGCGAAAAGTTTGGGGCTTGTTATTTTTGTCGGTGTTAGCGAAAACTGTTTTTGTTAACAAAAAGAGTCTTTGGCTTAAGTACTAGATATTAAGTACTTTATATTTACTGCCATTGCCAAAATTAGTGATTGTTCCGAGCAGTGCGTAGATGTTGAGTAGTGAGTGAAGTGTGTAGTAGATAATTAAATTCATTTTTATTAAAAGATTAATTGCACTAGATACCATGATCTGTACCTCATTGGAAAGATCGGATCATAAAGTTTATTGTTCATTAATTTAATATCAGAAATAGAATACTGTTTTTTTGGAATACAGCAATAAATTCAATTGGGCACATAATTTTATTGTAGTCGTAAGATTGTATATATTTTTTGTTTTTCTAATTATAATGTCCAAAATCTTAGAATTATAAAAACATACACAGATTTTTTAGTTTACTGGCTTTAATTAGCCATTTTTTATCATAAAATAGCTATTATAGTTCATAAAGAATAAGCATTTTTGTTGTCACGGTCGCATGATATTCGGCCGTCGTGAGCTTACCGCGCGATCGCGGACAGTAGAACGTTGTCAAAGTCCGCGCGCTGGACAATTGAGTGGATATAGCTTCTTCTTCTTATCGTATGGTTAGTGGTCAACCTAGTGTCAAAGTTGTTCAAGCCGCCCGGAGCCCTTTGATGTAGCTTAACGACTGCTATCTTAATTGACAACAACCGGGACCGACTTTTTACGGACCCTCCGAAGCACGAAGATACCCAGTTCAAATACCACTATGCGGTCACCCATCTATAGAATGACCGCGCCGAAGGTTGCTTAACTCACAAATCGTTTACCGACCGAGGAGCGCAACTTATTACAGAAAATGCGGATTATAATAACGCGCCAAGTGTCGAAGAAAGTGTTGTTTTTGTAAAATGTCAGTAGTCAAAGATTTTCGTTCCAGCTAGATAATACGGCGGGTTTTTATCACTAATTAAAGTACTACCTTGAAACTTTTAAAAATCAAAAGACAAACTTTCTGTCTATACAATACAAGTTTGTAACAAAATTAAACGAGACTTTTAGTTAGAAATTCTATCTGAATATTTTACACAGTTTCGGGAAGTCATTTTTATTATTTACGTTACAAAAAGGTTTACTCGCTGTGACTGGCTCTTGCGTCGTTTTTTTAGAATATTTCCAATTAGACTGAAATGTATCTTTACTGGGCATAAGATTTTTTAAAAATAGATATAAAGACCGAGTCTCATATCATGTTTCACTCAGTTTTATCGAACATTTATTTATTTACAAAATTGCCCATACTATACTCAGGTTCACCATGAAATTGCTTATTAGACGGAATTTGACTGTGTTTTCATAAGTTGCTGTCACTTTATAAAGCAGATATTAATATAAAAATTATTAGAAAATTTATAGAAACAGTTCTCTCAAGTTGTGGAAATGGTGCATGATATTACACAAATAAAGAAATCACGCCATTTTTGCATAGGAGTAGGCAAAGATTAAAGGACGCGTCTTACTGAGTTCCCTCCAAACTTCGCTTTTTTAATAAATTATTTTTGTTTTCTAAAACAACTTTTTTGTTGCACAGCAATAACATCAGCACACGACATCTCTCAGCTGAAGGTGCCGTTGTACGCGGACCCGCGACGCGCGGCCGAGCTCAGCTGCCACTTCAAGATGGACGAGCAGAAGCTTCACTCCGTCAAGTGGTACCGAGACACTAACGAGATATTCAGATATAATCCACAACAACAGGTGATGATGTTTTGTATTCTTAAGACTGGCGAAAGTTTTTTTTGTTAGAATTGTGGCTTATTCTTTTTCTTTTTTTAGCGGAGTTTTAAATATACTTTTGTTGTTGACGTTATTTTTCGTTTATTGTGTTTTTATCGCATCGTGGTTTAACTGTTTTATAAAAAAAATATGTTTCGTTAATAGTTCGAGATCAGACTTAATAAAGAGATACAATATAGATGGGTTTTGCTATTCTTAAGATTGCAGCGAGATTTTTGTGTTTTAAAATTGTGACGAAAGCTTTCTTAGAAAGATTGTGGAATTACTGATTTTATTTTGTGTAGCTTTTATTTATAGTTATAGAATTAGTGCAAATATGCAATATATCTTGAAGTGTCTGACTTAACAGTCAGGCAGTCAACATGCCAGTGTAAAATGCACTGGAATGTGAGACATTCCAAGTTAAATGTAGCGTTATTTTCCGAATACTGTTATAATAATATAATGAAACGCCGTCTTAGATTTTTATCCCCAACTTGCCAAATGACTAACAAGCGTTAACGACGTCACTTTTATTGACCAGTTGAACTAATAAGTTCCTGATTACCGAAATTGCTCCGGCATACTAATAGTGTAGTTAAGAGCAAACTTCAGACAAACTATAACATTAATGTTCGTGAACTGAAATCATCGCGTATAACTTTATACTCATAAGTAGTTAGTTAGTGCATGAATGCGTACACGTTTGTAAGGGAACTATGTGTGGAACGGCCGTAGGCGTTTTCAGTCCCTCGGATGAAAAGGGCCTGTACGTCTCGTTGTCCTACAAAGATCTGTTTTATGTGTATACTTGGGTATTATTCCACCGCAATGTTTAATCAAAAGGAATGATACATGAAGTGATAATGTATGGAGGATTATTATCGAAGATGGCTGGCTTTCTTGTCAATGAATATTGTTTTGTGGGTGGGTATCAATATTTCTATACTTAATACTAATCTAGTACTTTGTGTACAAATCGTGATGGTTTCAAAACTGTTAGTATTCGTATATATTAACTATTGTATACTTTTAAATATTAATAACGTATAAAACCCATTTACAGTAGTATATAATGTGTATAAGACGCGACAGGATAAAACCTTTTATTTGTCATATAATTTCAACGAATTAATTATTTTTACTTGGTTAATGCAAGTAATAATTTTTAAATGCTTGTAAATTAATACTGTTCTTAACCCAATTTTAGTTGTTACTGTAAAATCATTTTAACTCATTCGCCATAGCCTGATGTGTAATTTAGTTATTCATTTGATGTGGTTAAACATTACTTCAAAATAATATTGTCATACATTTTCCGTACCATTTATTAAACACTAACAAACTGGTACAATTTCGTTCACCTATAGAACAATTTTATCGCGTTGATTTCATTCCCGTGGGAACTTTGATCCTAGCAATCCCATGCCAACCTTATCCCGACAGTAACAAACATATCTAATAAAATAATTTTAATTTTAGTTTAATATTTTTTAAAATTTTAGTTGAGTTGTTCAAAAGTTATGCGCGTACGGTACATAGATTTTGGTTACTTCTTTACTTTTTTTAGACAACTCCCGCACTAAGAATGGTTCTTGTGTCGCGAGAACTTACAAACACACAAACATCGGACACAAAGTACGACCAGACCCGAAACAATAATTTGTGGATCGCACAAATAACCATCCCGTGTGGGAATCAAACCCACGACCTGCCGACGCAATACTAGCGGCGTGGTGACCTAAACCAGTGCACCACGGACGCAGCCAAATTCATTATAACTTATATAGACACAACACATTAAACAACACAAGTACGAAATACAAACGTCTAGTACTCATCAATGGTTTTAGTTTACATATAAAATAAACTCAAATACAATTTCCTTTGTGAAGCGTGAGATGAGACACTTCACTGATATTTTGTTAATTAATGGTAACACAAACGTGTTTCTAAATGCTTTATTACACACCTACTAAATTGAAGGCCTTATGAAGCGTTATAATAAACCGGCAAATGAAATATCTGTCGCTTACTTTGCAAACGTGAGAATTTATTTTGAGAATCTTAAAGAAATGGAAAATTCGAAACACACACTTGGACCGTGTGGTTAACTAGATGCGCACTCATTATTGCATTCTTCAGGCAGTCGACTACCCATCTGGTGATTAAAATAGGTCCTCGCATTAATTTTACAGTGTTACTGGACATCGTTATATCGAAGCTCACAATTTTTTTATACCTAGATTTAACAATTTCAAAAATAAAATCTTACTTGTGGAAATGTATGTATTATGAATTAACTTATCGAATAGAGTTCAAAGAATGAACTAGGCACAGTTTGTATCATATCTACAGTTGGTAAAACGTACGAAAAAGAGTTGCCTGTGGTAAACGACTAATGAAAAGTAAATATAGTTACTTCGATGTATTGATTCTCCTTCTAATTTTCATCGGCGAGAGTAAACAAAGGATTCAAGTGTTGTTATTCTATATTGAATGTAATATTTCAATTTTAATGAAGCTCGAAGTAGTTGTGTTCAAGTTATTGGTTTGTTTATTAAAGTAAGTATCTTTTATGGGCTGCGATTGCGAATATTAGAATGATTATATTGAAAATAACCTTTCAATGAAATGTATATTTTAATATATTTGTATGAATCGACAATACTATAGTTTTACCTTAAAATAGTAGAATAAATTAATTGTAAGGTTTAATGTCCTTTTTGTTCATGAACTCAAGCATACACTCTACAAAAAAGCAAAACAAATTTGTAGAGATTTTCGTTACTGTCTCGTATTTTTATTTTTTTATACAATCCTGGTTTACGATTTATTTTCGTATTATTTTTAAAACCAGATTAATAAGGACATGACGTTTCTTAAAAATAAGTAATCATAACAGAAATACAATCATTCTTCAATGAGTTTCGTTGTATAAAAATAATTCTTACTTACGGCACTACAATCTCAGCTACACAGAATTAAGTACCCAGTCTAACCAGTTTATGCAGTACAGCAAAAAAATATAAAAGACTGTTTACTGTGCCATAAATACGCCTTTATTATTTCTTGCTAGTCGTTTATTTATCCCCGAGAGATACTAAACGTATTTTGATTTCCCACGGCAATCTTAAATTCGTGGTGTCCCTTGTAAATACGAAGGAAGAGGAGTAATTTTCTTGTGTTCCAGCTAATAGTGACAAGAAGGATTATGTTTTTGGAAATAATTGCCGTCACTGGATGTGATTTGTTGTTTACGATATTATAAATTTGTGAAAAGTGAAAACTAGAACGTTGATAAAAGTTAAACCTTACCAACGTTAACGATCGTTTTATATAGTTACTATTTTTTACTACAATCGATACGATATAGTATATTTTAGTGAAATGGTATATTTTTTTACAGACAGATGAAAAACCGCGAAAGTTTTGATAGATTGATCACACCAATCACGTAAAGGTTGTACGTACTTGTCGACTCCTATCGATGATTTGTCCTACACAAATCAGGTATCGATTGTTTATCGAAGTCGATTGATAGCCTCAAGTGAATCTGTTTGTTGCGTCCTCGTAGACGATGGGTTTCGGTCGACAAGTGTGGTCGACAGCAGTGCTAGTTATCATTATTTATAAGTAAAATTACAAGCAAAGGATTCTAATCTTTAATCCAAATAAAATACAATTTTAAGAATTCTCCAAGTAATATTAGCAACTTTAATTCCTTTGTTACGCCACCCACTTACGAAGTACTGAGATACCAAATCCGGTCGTTATATTCTTAGCCGAAATATTTTACCTTGTATTTACCCATTAATTAACTTCGAAAGGTATCGATGTTAGGGATTTTCCTTTACCTTCAAGCTTTGTTTGCTTTGTTTATAACTGTTTATAACATGTTATTATAGTAGAAACTCTAGACTCGCCGCGAGGTATAGACCGTTGCCGTTTCTCATTATTCAAGGTCCTTCAACCCTAAATCATTTTGTCTAGGTTTTCATCTTATCTTGTTATACTATTTTCGGCGTTAGTAAGATATTCAAAGGAGTTTTCTCTAAATCATTTAAATTGTTTCCTTTGATTCAAGTATTATGTTTGTTAGGACAAATTTTTCCATCTTCAGATAACTTTATTTGTGAGTTATCTTTGACATTTGGACGTTATACTTAATCCGTGAAAGTGATTTATGTTTTATAAAGCAATTTTGAGTATAATATAATTACCTAAAAATATCTATTCTTAAACTATAATATTTGTGTATATTTGAATAGTATCGTATTCAACCAAAGCAATATTTATAAACCGACTTCAAAAAGGAGTCAATCTTCGACGCGTATTCCACATTATCCTTTTGGATTTCCATAACCGTCATAAAAATACGAATCATACTAATATTATAAAGAGGAAATGTTGTTTATTCGTGAGGGATTCACATAAAACCGTTTATCAGAAAGACATGAAACCTTTACGATCGAATACTTAACTTTCTTTGTGTCCGGCTGTTATGGGGTAAGAAGTACTTTATAAAGAGCCGAGGGGCTACCTGCTATCTAATTGACATACTTAGCTCAACGTTTGTTGCTTTTAACAAATGGTTTTGCCTCTAAAACCGCATTGTCGACAATTTATCAATAGAATTTAAATTTATATTATCTAAATAATACAAATTATAATAAATAATACACGTATTATAATCTTTATAATACGTGGAAAACGTTGTTGGTTTCACATATAAGAAGTACCTATTTGTATTACTTTATAACAATGTAAGTGTGTAACTGTTTGTTTTTCCCTAAATAAATAAATAAATATGAATTTAACAAGCTTGTTAAAGCATGATTAAGATTTAATAATGAGAAATGAATCCTATAATTTGGGAACGACATTTTATAGCCTCATAAATTGCCAATTTGAACTACAATTAATAAAAAAAAGGCTATTTTGTTGATGTTTCTGGTCCAAAAACTCCTACTGATAAAACACGTAATAAATCTAATAGCCAAAGCAATATTCCATCTTTTCGTAGATACACAATCATGAAGTAACGTTCTTATGCTTTTGACACCACTAAGCGTTTGATAGATATTGTTTTCTTTGTTTGAACAAACTTGACAGCCATATCGAGGCTCAAGACGTTCTTTCGTGTGGTTCTTGCCAACTTTGTTTTAGAAATGTTCAAGCAGCTGTCTGTAAAACCGCTATTGATGTTTTTATAAGCTCTTCGTAGTTTAGAAGCCGCTTGACTTGTTCGCTACTAAGTCGTCAAACTTTAAGCTGGCTGTCTGTTGTGGGCTAATGTAAGCAGTTGCATGTAACCTATTTACTCCTAAGTACTTTCGAGAGATTGAAAGATTCTACAACCAATTTGAGTGGATACTTTTTGTTCTTGCCTAATGGTAGTGTTGCATTGAATGTGCACTAAATATTTTTTGTTACATAATATGTGATTTATTTTATTTGGAAAACCGACTAATTACATGTTTTCATTTTATTAAATGTTTGAACAAAAGTTTGTTTCAAAAGTTGTTGTAACGGCGAATTATATTTCTATAGCTCTTTAGTTATACAGTTATTGAACCAAAATGAAATCATTCATCCTTCGAAAACAGTTGGACGTGTAGTTCAATTTTCGATTATATATTTGGTGATGGTCACCTTAATGTTGTAACGAAATACACAGTCAGTGAGCGAACTAAAAAAGTGCAACCGTATTTAGAAGCGCGATTGTTGTTTACATAAAGATATACGTAGATTATAAATAGATTATGTGAATAAGATGACGTGTTTGTCCCCAGCCTGCCATTCGTCTCTTCAACATAACAGACGTGATGGTGCAAGGCGGTGATTGTCAGAAGGACTTCTGCGTGGTGAGAGTAATGCCTCCTCCTATATCGACGAGAGCCGCATACACTTGCGAAGTGTCGACAGAAGGACCGAGGTTCCAGATTGTTAGGAAGACGAAACAGATGACTGTAGTTGGTAAGTATTATTTCAACTAATATTTTATATGTAAAGAATTTTGTGTACAACTGCGATTTTTTATATTAATTTTGTCGACTATTGACGACCGGAAAATTACCAAAAAACGATGTATGAAAAACTTATCAACGCTTCTAACAAGTGCAATAGAAATTAGTTCTCAATACACGACAGTTCTGACTTTAGACAATCGCGCTACTGGAACGTGAAACAAACGTGGAAGTGAACAACATTTTTTCAAAAATGTGTACCAAATATTTTAAAGTTAATAATGTTATATATTGACTTATAATTTCTTAGTAGATTAATTGGTGTACTTCAAATAGTTTTATTAATCAGCGATGTATGCCAAAACAATATAAAATCCTTAAAACAAAAATATAAAATACACCGTGCTAACTGGCGAAATGTGGGTGCAAAATATTTGTCTGGGCAGCGCCTCGTGAAATCATATAACGAAAACATTTTTTGGTTATTTTTGTAAAACCAGCTTGATGAAAAATATGTAGGTACATTGATATGAAAAAGATTTTCTGTTTGTTTTGTAACGCCGATACGTGCAGTAACTATTTGTGGACTGATTGATATCGGACATATCGTTTTATTTTTTTCTCAATATGGCTGTGCACACCAGCAAAATATTTGGGTAAAAAAATTATAGATATTATTATGTTCTAGTCCACGCATTACTGTGAAAAATAGGATTACCTTAACCAGTAGGGATGACCTTAACTAAGTACTATCGTATTTTAGAAAAGGCTAGTAGCGCCGAACAGTGATCAGTACGACTTAATTGTGATTAACATTTGGCCCTTTACTCTTTAAACTGATAGAAGATTACTATATTTATTGTTGATTAATGTAATTTCACGGCGTCGAAAAATGTCGAAACTTTGATACCCAAAGATTTTTAAGTTTGTTTGAAGCAAGGAAGTGTTGAATTTTACTAGGATTTTTTTATATAATTTGTGGAATATACAACAAAAATCATAAAAAGCCTTCCACTTTTCTCCAAATCTCCCCAACGATGATAACATTACATGATTCGCGACTGTAGAGAAACACATATTTTTTGAGATCAATGTTCATAAACGGGAAAAAATGTGATAAGATTTTTGTCACAAGTCTTAGTTACGAGTATACCCTGAGATGGGAACTATAGACGATAAATTGCAATAGGCTCACCCCCTATAATATTTCACCACCAGGAAAATGCTTTCATAACATATGACGTCACTGACACACACGCACACACACACAGACAGACAGAGAATGATTCCCTTTATGTTCTCTTAGTTAAGTGATGTTGCTTCTAAAATTCTAACTGGATAAAAGAAATTATTCCGTTTAATTGCTTTTGCAGTTCCTGGTAATATTTATTAATTTGGGCACAAAGCAAAAAAATAGTGAAATATAAATTCATATAAAGTCAGTCACTACGCAACGAAATATTTATTAGAGTATTTTTTGTTTGAGTGTGCCTAAAAAGCGGGTCAGTTTTGAAACGCAGTCATTCATTTTAATTTATACGTTACCCAAAAAGTTTATTCAAACATACTGTGCTACGTAAAATATTAATACTTTAGTCACTCATACTATTCGGTTCAAATAATTGGGATGCAATATAGAAGAATGAATGATTTCATCCATAGAAAAGAGATGGATATACTATTGTAAAAAGTAAAATAACATAAATAGCTAAACTGCGGGCTTTAATTTAGTATCACAATAAATATTCCCGGGTCGTCCATAGTGGACGGAAACAAATGTTCCCAAAATATACCGAAATATTCTATTATGAAAACATCCGAGCAACATTAGGATAAAATACAACGGTCACGAAATGACCTCCCATCGTTCTATTATCTCCTTGTACCAAAGATTAAATAGCATCCACACACATTATACCGGCTGTGTACTTTATCCTACCTATTTTGATATTTAGGACCAAATTTTAATAGATTATTCGTATATTTAATGCTATATGAAGGGCGAGCCTTGAAACTTTCGACAACTAATACCCGAATTTACCTTTTATAAATCTTCATGCGGAAAATTTGTTGTTGTTTATATTTACTTACGTAACATTCTGTCAATAGATAATGTTTGTAAGTCGAGGTACATAAAGTACATTATTTATAGCCGTTATTTAAATCAAGACCCAAAATTATTGTTATTTTTTTATAAATAAGTCTAAGAAACAGGTTAATACGGGCAACCGCTAACTTTGCCGGAAGCTATTATATTATTATAGATATATATTGACTTACATGATAATAACTTATGTAATAACTTAAGACAGAAGGTCTTTTAAGTAGAGACTAAACAGAATAATCGACTTGATATTACATAGATCTCACAACTTTTTACGACAGAGAGACTAGGCTGCGAGACTTGAGGTTTTTTACAGGATGTTTTTGATGGCATTTACAATTTATCGTATGGACATTAAATGTAACAGGTAAAATTTTTACCTACCAAAATATTGCATGGATAGCCTGCGTAGATTTTTAAGCATAGACATATTGTCACTATAAAAATAGTAAAGAATTCTTCGCTGGAGACTAGTAATAGCAGTAAAAGCCTAGGTGCGCTCTGAAATTAGCTTATTTACACACGCGTGGCCTGAATAGCTCTATCAAGGGAGCACTAAGCATACAATATGTAGTGCTTATGCCTCCATTAGGTGGAAACCATCGCAAGGGCCACGTTGAAGCTTTTATTTTAGGATTACGTTGTCTTGGGATTTAAGGGAAAACTTTTATTAACATTTTCTGTTTCGTCATTGTAAATAAGAAATAGAAAAGTTATTTTAAGCGTTAAGTCGACATTTGCTTAATTTATGGTAGGTTTATTCATGTCTGGGGGCACGGAAGTGCCCCCGCAAGTCGAGCAAAAAAAAAGCGGCACGGCCGTAACATCCTTTTCTCGAAGCAATTCGGGCTATTTTTGACACCCCTATAATTTCGTTGTGGATAAAACAAGAAGCCTGGATTTTCAGCAACTAATTAGTCATTGTATAAACACAGTATATTT
Organism: Anticarsia gemmatalis; assembly: GCF_050436995.1. NCBI lineage: Eukaryota > Metazoa > Arthropoda > Insecta > Lepidoptera > Erebidae > Anticarsia > Anticarsia gemmatalis. Next base: position 8,246,271 of record NC_134752.1, read on the forward strand.
AAAATTTCAGTCAATTTGAACCAGTGGTTTAAGAATGACAACTTGTTAAAATTTTGAATTTTGTCACTCACTGATTCACTGACTCACTGACTCACCGATCATCAAAAGTCTAAGGTACTTCTAGCAGACTTAGAAGCTTAAAATTTAGAATACAAATAGGGTTTAGTGTTTTAATTATGGGAAAAATGTAACATTTTCTAATTTCGGTCCAGTTTTCTAAATACACCAACTGCAACAATAACTTTGTAATCCTATATAAATGTATAAGATTACAAGGTTACATTTGCAGTTAATGAATTATTATTAATATAGAAAATAAAATAAATAGGTGTAAATAGGTACCTACTATATGAGGCATAACGGGAGGGGGTATAGAGTGTGTAAGGGTGTTTAGCCCATGAAACTGAACAACATTCCCATAGGAAAATATGATGAATTATGAAAAAAAAACGTCGTTCCATACAAATTGGACTTATGTTCGCTCTACAAAAAGAAGTGAGATGCCATCAAAAACATTCTGTAAAAACCTCAAGTCTCGCCGTAAAAAGTTGTGAGATCTATATAATACCAAGTCGATTAATCTATTTAGTCTTTACTTAAAGGACCTTCTGTCTTAAGTTATTACGTATGTTATTATCACGCCAATTAAAAAAAATACCTTTAAAACAAATAGATCGACTTGGTCATCGCAAGAAAACACAAATTCGCCATTAACATTTCAGGAGCATTAACTTCTCGTCGTGCTGATTAGTGTGATACATACTAATAATTAAATCATGCGATGGCCAGGTCGCTCTATTTGTTTTAAAGGTATTTTTTTTAATTGGCGTGATAATAACATACGTAATAACTTAAGACAGAAGGTCCTTTAAGTAAAGACTAAATAGATTAATCGACTTGGTATTATATAGATCTCACAACTTTTTACGGCGAGACTTGAGGTTTTTACAGAATGTTTTTGATGGCATAAAAGATTTATCTTGAAGACGTATAAATGAAATATCCGCAGAGACACAAAAATACCTACCTGAAATTTAATTAATGATAAAGTGACTAAAGATTTCATTGATTTAATTATCTTATTGTAAATTGTTTACTAGATCGGATTAAGTTATTTACCTTTCCTACCTATCCCAATTTGCTCAGCGGTCATTCACCTCTGTCATTCATAATTTTGTTCAACTCTGCGTCAAATACAACAAATATAAAGAATACTAACATTAATTAGTTAATGTAGGTGATTTTTATTTCGAGATATTCTGTATTGTTATTCTTACAAATTTTGTTGTGCCTATTGTTGTCAAAAACGTCGTGTATGTGACTTCCGATGTGACTTTATATTTAGGAATAGTATTGTATTCAAAACTCAGGCCTCTTTTAGAAAAATAATGATTGGATAGTTTTTACGTCTATAAATAGGCACTGTGAGTGAATAAAAGTAATATTTAAGTACAATTTCAATATTTATATTAATGTATAAAAATCAAAGATTTATCTTTTGAGGCCCGCAAAATAATTGACTCTACAATTCAAACTATATTATTGGTACAATACCCTATATTTTGATTTACTATATATTTCTTCTGAAACAATAAGAACTGAAATAATTGAAGCCTTCTTCATAATGAATAGAAACGATAGTTAATTTATAAGAGTTGATACTATGAAGATCACTTTTAAGGCCTTGTTTCATTTGTAAACTATGTGCGTTGTTGCCCTACAAGTTACTTGTTAAGTCCTTTTACATGCACACGCATTGAACTAAGTAGGGGCGCTTTGATTAGCAGTGCAATGCAAATTGTTCACGCATATTGCACGGTAAAAAGTACAAAGTTTGTTCTTGCAGATCGTTGATCTGATTATGCAAAAAATACAAGTATATGAATCACATAGGATGGGATTTGTATTATAAATGTAGTTAGTTCTCGAAAAATAGAACCAAAACAATGGAGAATAAAATTTATTTTTAACTACGTGTAATAAAATACATAATTATCTGGCAGACTCTGTATTATTTTATTACTGCTTTAAACAGCATAGAAAACTGATTTCATGCGCTAAAGCCACTTTTTAATCCGAGATAAGACAAAAGACTTCACTTTATAGAATGTAATAAAAACCCAATTTATATACAATACGCCATCGTTAAATAACTCGTTTAAGGCTGGGAGCACATTGATGACATCAACAGCGTCTACGCCGAGCTTTCGTTAATAGCTGTACCACATTCGCCTCTGAAACCACAAGTTTTATCGGCGCAATTATCTGAACAGCACAAACCGCCGGCCCCCGACATCAATATGGCCACAGCCTAACAATAGCGTAACTCGACAACTCGAATTTAAGGCTTTTAATTAAGTTTAGCATTCCCGTCTACGATTGCAAAGGACTTTGAGATACTTGAATCCCCCTGGCGATTTATCTTTAGCGTGTTCGGTTAGTGTAAGTTCGTAACAAACTTATGACACCTATAGTGAGTTGTATGATGTATTCAAATCTATTTTGTGTTTAGCTATGCCGCAGGCGGACCCCGTCATAATTGGAGCCCAGAAGGTACTGAAGCCGGGAGACCAGATATTCCTGAACTGTACGTCCGACTTCTCATTGCCACCGGCAGAAATTAATTGGTACATAGACGAGGAGCTACAAAAGGTTCGTATACAACGTCATTGCTATCGATTTGCTTAATTTGATAGCCACTGGGTTTACGAGCAGAAATCCAATCGTAAAGGGAAATCGCAATTGCAGTGCGATTTTAGATTCATTAATAGTTCCATCGAACTAAGGCTAAAGCCGGTTTTAATCCGTTAGTGTTTCGATAGCTATTAAGCCGTACCTTGTCATCGTAAATAAGTGAATTGTTTACTAATAACGTTCCTACTGTTTTGTTGTTGGACTGTTAATTTTATAGGCACTTGAGAAAAGTTATCGCGTTTTAATGGCGCGTAATTAACCTTTGGTGACATTCTTTAGATTTGTGGGAGAATCGATTTATTAAGAGACACTGTTTTGAAAATAATCTCATTTGAATCATCTTTAATTTTCACGTCGAGGATTTAAGAACAAAGCTTTGAAGAAAAAAATATAACAAAAAACTAAATTTTATTCATCTTTTTAAATTTAAGATTAAGTTACAAGGAAATTTTTGTGACAAACTACTTACGATGTTTTTGATAAAATTATTCTTCATTCCTGGGTTTCGAGTTTACAGAAAACAAGGTTTTGTTACTCTTTATAGGGCGTGATTAAATTACTAGACTAAAAATAAAATTAATTTACCTATTTATACGTATTTCACTAACGCTCACAACAACACAACTAGATTGTTATATAAACATATGAAATGAAGAACAAATATAGATTAAAAATGAATTTAATTATGATTTCGTGAATGAGTCGGAGGACCAAAATGTACAAAACCATGTTTTTATTTCAAGTAACAAAATTTCTTCTCAAAAGCCAAAACAAGTTTATTAATTCTCCATATAAATAATGCAGGTGGCTTATCCCTGCATATTATTATGACTTCCCACTTGAAGCAATTGCTTTGTATGAAGTACTCGTGCATTGTTTGCCATTACGGTGGCTCATTGTTAAGCGACTCTAAGCAGCAGAGGTACTCTTTAAATCTTCGCTAATGGCCTTTTAAAACGCCCAGTATATTTTGGCGAAATGCTCTTCCTTTATTCAGTAGGAACCTTAAAATGTTTATAATTAGATCTCAGTAAATATACTGGAATGTACGATATCCACGATTCTCTGTTTGTTTTTCGAATGTTTAATGCTTAGCAGTGATAATAAAACTTGGGAAACAAAAAAATATAATGCGTTTATATGTAAATGCTGGTTTTAAAGCTCAGTTAGTTACGACTACGGTGACTAGTTACGGTTTAGTCTTGGATATAAACTGAATTAGTTTTACGGTTTTATGAGATAGGTACTTGCAATCATAATTAAATCTGCAAGATGTTTTTTGATGTTATGGAGAAAACTTTTAGTTAATTATGTCTGCTTATTCGTAATGCTGTCTAATATCCTCATAGAACTGTATAATTGCAAACCAATAAAAATAGTTTATTTTATCGAAGCGTAGTGTTAAATAAATATAAAACTATATTTTTGTCACAAATGCGTTTCGATACATATTTTTTATATCAAACAGTAACATACGGATGCTACATTCGGTTATGAAAACAAAAGCCATGACCGAAATTCAGAATAATAATTCCATATAACAGACTTTTGATAGATGTCATCCCATTCATCTCAATTATAAAGTAATGGACACAGAAAATTCAATGTTCCCGAAACTGGGTTTTAGGTTTATATTTATATTCTTTGATATTTTCCAATTTTTAAGGGAAAAATAAACACTCAACATGCTGCGTGTTGATTTTTGCAGGAAGTATCGTTATTTTATTAAAATTTAATTATTTTTTACGAATGTTGACTGTGGAAATGAATAAATGAAATGGAAAATCGTGTTACTTAGGACGAAAGTCCGTGCGTGCATTACATATCAACATTTATTTGTGTCATATAGTAAGTTATGTTTTTAAGACTATGCAGTTTTCATAAATGTAAATAAAGATTAATTTAAGATTAACGGTACTTTAACATAAAATACAAATAGCATCAATATTTGTGACTTTCGATTGTAAAATACGATTGTTATAATTTTACAAACGTCAAGAATGATACGTGGTCTTCAATACCACAGATTGCTATCTATTATCTTACTTCTATAGCACAACTTGATCTGGAGACATATATTTTAATACAAAATTTGCCTCAGCACAAGTCTTCCTTTCTTTTATTACTAATAGAAGGAAAAATACTAATTAAATTTTCCTCGCAGCTCGAAGCATGGCAGAAAACAGAAGTGACTGGCAACCAGCCAGGCGGTCTGCGTCGTTCATGGCGTGTACTGCGCTTGCGTGTGCCGACTACTGCAAGCGGCGCGATGCGCGTGCGCTGCGAAGCCAGACTGCAGGTGCTGCCACCTGTCGTCAAGGAAGTGGAAACTATCATCACTATACACTCCCGCACTCAACTCTCTAAATACGTGTCTAATAATAGTGGTGAGTAGAAAATATTTTATTTGTTTGTTCGATTTAAATCGATATTTAAACCGAACAAACAAATATTAATTGTTAACAAAACAGGCAAAGAATATATCTTTTTACTTTAAGTGTTACTTTTCTAACTTATAAAGACACAAAGTGAAAGAATAAAGCCATGGCATTAGCAAATCCATATTCATGGCACGTTTTCATTAATTTTTTTTTTATTGTGTTCATTTGTGTTATAGAAATTGAAAGCTTAGGTTTAATTTTTTTTTATTGTACGTCTACTTTCTCCTTCATTCCTTCATAAAAATAGGTTATTTCTAACTATACCATAACATTTGACAAGTAGGTCACGTCTATGATGTCATATCTACACTATTGTACACCGAGTCTTATAAATAGAATTAAAGCAGTGTAACTCCCCTCAACACAGAGTATAACCCACTGATTAAATGTTCGCCTCGCGAAGCGAATAGCGTAAACGAGCGATAAATACGTGCACACAGATTGGATAATTTAAACTAGGTCATTTAATATCTACGCACTACGTTGAAACGTTAAGCTCTCTCCATAGTACGGGAACTTTGGTTGATTCCACACTTATGATGCACTAGCCGACCTGCGCAACTTCGCTTGCGTCACATAAGAGAATCATAATTTTCCCCTGTTTTTGTAACATTTTTCGTTGCTACTCCGCTCCTAATGACCGTAGCGTGATGTTATATAGCCTATAGCCTTCCTCGATAAATGGGCTATCTAACACTGAAAGAATTTTTCAAATCGGACCAGTAGTTCCTGAGATTAGCGCGTTCAAACAAACAAACAAACAAACAAACAAACTCTTCAGCTTTATAATATTAGTATGGATTCACACTACGTTTATATTTTGTGGCCGACTGTACTTTTATTTTGTCATCGCGTTCTCTGCAATTATTTGCCGCTTTGCTTTCTAGTTATTTTTTATCGTTTACACACAGATTGACATTATTTCTGTATTTGTGGTATTACTGGTTTGTGCCTATTTTTTGTTGTAACTACTCGTTAGTTAAGTTGACTATGTTTCTAGGCGCGTAATTTTGAATAAGTTTTTTAAGTGGGTTTGATCAATATTTGTAAGCACCTGGTCTTTGTTTGTTCAATTTGTATTTACTAAAGACCAGTAATGTCTATCATTTAACTGTTAATTTGCTTTTGATCATTCACTCGTGAATAACAATCCTTTCGACATCAGTTAATGATGGATAATTTTACATAATTAATTAAGAAATCAATCTGTAATTATTGACAAAACACTGATAAGATCCGTAAGTGAGCATAACTATTCGCTTAAATAGGGAAAAAACTATTTATCAATTTTTTTTCTCTTTTTTCTATCTACAATCTTTCACATCACATGTTCTCTGATTCGCTGAACACATATAACAACAAACAGATATTTAATATTAATTTGTTCTGCGGTTTCTAGTGTGAACGACGGCTGTGGTGTTGGTGACAACCGGCCATGTTTGTGTGGAATAAGCTTAAATAGCAGTGAGGTCGACTCGCTAAATGTGACTAATATGAAACCGGTGTACTAGTTTACCCGTGGGATAAAAATGTACTGCAATTGTTTGGAACACATTACTATGTATATCATCATTATTAATATAAGCTCTTATTATTACGACGATTTAAAACTTGTAGTTTTTCATGGATAACTGCACTTTTGATTTTGTGCGATAACTGACTTAATCCAATTGTCATAATATAGGCGGCTCTATTTTTAGTCATACACTTAAAAGACGTTTTCTTCAACATCTTTAAATAAATAATCACGATTAACGCTCGTTATTATCGTGTTGAGTATTTTGACATATAGAACGACCAGCCGAAATTAGTTCCTATTACATACGCTACCAAGTTTCAATATTTAATACCTCTACACCTAATGACCTCTTCGATACTTTATACGGGATTTACAATATTTTTTTAACATTTCTTTTTTATTTGTTTCAGGTACAAAAGTAGTCAATACAGTCGTGTTAATAGCATCAATTATATTATTGACTTATAATGAAATATCAAGGTTTACGAGCTTATGAGATTCGGTGTGAAATATTGTCTGGTGATATTAGTGTTAAGTGTAGATAATATCGAAAACGGCCTGTATTAACATACATAAAAATGTAACTATGTATACAAAAAAATACTTGAAAAGGTTTTGACATGTTTTGCAGCAAAAATATTATTAACCAATCGAAGTAGAAGTACTGACTAAATCAAGAATTTATTTATTTTTCAATATTTAACAATGCCGTTGGACATTGTATTTCAGCAAGTTGTATGCGTGTCACGTGAAAGCATTATCATAGAAAACCATCCTAAAACATTACTTGACTTTATATAAATAAGGTTTCGCTATTATCAAGACCGAATCAGTTTCGTATTACTTTTCAAATAGTTCAAATGGCACTTTATTTTACTTTACGTTTTAAAGTTTTTTAGATCATTTATGCTACAGAACATGTCAAAACCTAATCACAATGAAACCTGTACATTGTTTTTGTTGAGTAAAGCAATTTTTAGTTCTAGAAAAAAATAATCAAAACAAAAGACTTAGACGTTTTAAGTTCGGACGAGATATATTCTAAAAATAAAACCAAATAATTTAACATTTACGATACCAACAATATTTGCAAGCTTGAGAACTGAACGAAAGGCAAGTAAGTATAAAAGGCTAGTATAAAACACCGTAGACAAAACAAAATAAATTATAATATAAAAAATAAATACGCCCATAGAAATCATGCATCATGTGTATCAGGGAAGGATAATTATTTTTTGTACGTTTCTGAAACGTTAATCGAATCATCCAAAGTGTATAAAGTGAATTTGTTGATAAGTTGATAGATATCTAAATATAAATTTAAAATAATTTGTAAAATTTATGTTGAGTTGTTGTGCGTTTTTTTAAAAGACTTAAGTCTGACTACGGTTGTATCAAAGTGCTATCAGATTTTTTGTTTCAAAGACTACCATTTTAATACTATTGGTAAAAAAAATGTTTCTCAATAATTTACTTTTCTCCACCTTACTCTGACTTTAAGTTAACTTAATATTTCTTCTCTTTCTTTTAAACTACTACGTGAGTGAAATGTCCACCATATTATGCGAAACGCAACTTTAACTTGGTACATGTTCATTATAGTCTGGTAGCACTTATAAACGTTTAATTAAATCAAACTGCACATTTTTAGAAGGCCTAAACAACATTTTTCTATGTTTAAATATAATTTCAATAACCTACGTTATTTCATAACTGAACCAGTTTTTACATTTCTCCTTGTAGAGTGAAACACTTGGATCATGTTCAATAGACGAAGACAGTCCAATGATGACTCTTTGTAGTCTATCACGAAGTATCGTAACATCGTTACTATACCAATACATAATTATCCTGTATGTATCGACAGTAAGAGGAATTATAGGACAATTAATTAGTTCCCATAAATCCGATAATTTGGATTACCCAATTAGAGACAATCTTCATTATGTTACACACATCCCGTACGAAGGGTATATTGACTTGTTGAATTTAGTTTGCAAATCCAATAGCGAAATTCTAAGAAATGGGTTGGATAATAATTTGAGTAGTATTCGGAATGACACCTTTATAATGCGAGTTTGTAAATTATATTAGGCTTCCAAATTCCTAATGAGACGAGAGACATTATTAAAGCTAAGAGTTGCGGAAAAAAAGAATAGACATACCTAAAACTGAATGGATTATTTCATTGTTAAGAGAATGTTTCAAAGGATTTTTCTGAAAATGTGCGGTATTTTCACACCCGTAGTCAGCCTATAAAAGTTTTTCTAGCTTCTCTGAGAGTTAATTAGTTTTACCTAAAAAATAATTCCTAGTTTTAATAAATAGGCGTTAATCTATGGCTGTGTTTTCACTTAAGGTAACGTCAATTCTTTGCACGACATCATCTTTTTAACTATAAATGTACAGTGACACGAGATTGTTGTTTCTTTTTAATTTTGTATCATTTTTATTATTGTATTTATTGTAAATTTTAAATGGGATACGTAAATAAAGTTATGATACAAATTGTAGATTGGTTTTTATTCCTGTTATTCATTCGTCTACTCATCCTTTGTCTATTAAAAAGTAATAAAGTAGAGTATAAACTTCTGGTTTACCCGTACTGTACTGTTAAATGACAGATGCACACATTTTTAAAACAATCAAGATTTCATTAAAATACTACTCACAAGACAATGTCCCTAGTACTATTAAACAACACGATATTACACAAACAAATCATAAAAAAATAAAACGACAGCATAACACAAACTCCACGAGAGTAAAAGAGACAGACATATTAATCCCACACTTACCCTTTTGACGCATCTGTTAAAAAACATGAAAGTATTTAATAACTCCGAGGACAGTTGACCTACTAACAAACGTCTAACTTGTTCATCGTTATGTTAATTCGTTTCGCAATTTTAAACCATTACAAGTATAAACAAGTGTACGTAAAGTAACCCTGAGGAGGGTTCTATGAATTTATGTATGAAATATCTAATGAAAATTATTATTAGCTTATTTTTTATTCATAAATGTGTTAGCGGTGATTTAATATCTGGGCGTGGGTTTGGATAGGACTTGCTTCTAAAACCTATTTTAGATTCATAAGATTACTGTTTTTAATGTAAATAGATTTGAACACTATTTGCATTTAGGTACAAGCAGTTTTTTTCATCTTTTAGTTTTGTCTAGTTCTTTTAAGATACTGCTGGGTTATATAACATTTAACATACCAGTATATATGTTGCAGTCAAAACTCATAACCAGTCAAAACTATTATTGACTAGCAAAATCAGTCAAAACTACTCTTGATCAACCTCATTAGTCAAAAGTAACAGATAATATATATGACTTATCTTAGTTGTTTACGTCAAATCGATGGCCAATTCAGTACATTGCAGCTTTAATGTAACGTGTCAATCACTATAATCTAAGGGAAAAGCAATGAACAGGATAGTGGCTTTCTAATAGTTGTCAACTGAAATGATATATCTGAAGACCTTTATAAGCTTTGATACGTACCATTCGGTACCTATATTAAAGCATTGCTGCTCCAACACTCAACTTTAATGTTAGCTCTTACTATATTTTAAAACCTCATTGATATGTCGCACGCTACGACTATTCCCAAGAGTAACCGTTAAAAGGTGTGACTTGAAATCGAGAACGCTGTGAAAACTCTATAAACTACGAAGAAATGCTTTACCAAAAACTGTACATTTCGCCTTTCAAACTTTAATTGCCAATAAAATTGACGGCGACTCAAATCTCTTATGTTTGAGTTCAAACAAAAAATAAAACTTAATGTAATCAGTTTATCTTTTATTAAAACGATTTTGATTTTAAACCTATTAAAAATAAATTACTAAGAGTCTCTTGGCCTTTAAAAAACAAGCAATTTTAATTAAACATGACTGACTGATGTGACCATTCGTATACTATTATCGAGAAAAATACAAAATCATCTTACGTCACCACTACAAACAAGAAACACTTTTAAAACATTCTCGCAGACACCTTTTAAATTCGTGTAAAGGCACGTCTTAAATAACCGTCATTCCCAAGTTTGTATACCAAATAGCACGGAGACAAAAATCCATATAGTTCGCTCCAGTTCCGCGAAGTCCTAAGTAGTATGCCGTAAATCCTAATGGAACTTATCGATATAGAACAGCCCGCCACTGCTCTCAGGAAACATCACTAAAAGCACGGAAGGCATCTTACGTGGAAAACAAAATTCGTAACGTAGAAATTTGAGGAACAAATCGAAATGTGTCATATTACTTGCATTTTATTGGGAATATTTGATCAAAATAAGGTGGGTCTTTTAACAGCAGTATTGAGGTAAAGAAAAGGACGCTATAGAACATGCAACTACATTTACATCTTTTGGTGTATCAAGAACTGGTCACTGTTGAGATCATAACTATTGAAGTAAAGGTAGAGAGGCTGCATCTTCGAGGCATTTTTTTTCTAAATTGGCGACCCGTTTCGACTGTTCCAAGTAACCCCAGGTGATACTTATTAAGTTATAGTCAGAATAAAATAAAAAATGTATTAAAGTTTGTATGAAATTTTGACAATTTTAGACCGACCCACCTTCGTCGAGAATCACTATTTATTGGTGAAAACCTGTTCAGTAAGCTTCAAGTAAATTTTGCACAGATAGATGCGATAAGGGGACTTTTTATTATACGTAGTGAAGAGATGATAAGCAGAATAAATGCATAATCAAGTGTCAAACAGAACAATGACATACGAAACGGCAATACTGCGACAAACTACAGTCGAAACAAACAGTTTGTTGGCGGGAAGCCTCTGAAATCAATTGCAGCTTAGTTAATCCCAGCTGTAATGAGGATCCGTGGTGAATAATCCCTATGAACTGATCTGCTCAACCGTGTGTTATTTACAATGTCCGTACGTTTTACTGTCCAATTGACGTTATTTGGTTTGGATTGGGATTTAAGTGCGGTTGGACGTTTGAAGTCGGATATTTATTACAGTTGTTTACCATACTATTGATGATTAAAATCTGTACGTGTATCTGTGAAATTATTTTTTACAAAGTCATATCTCTTTGTTTCACGTAACCTAACGCCTGCAGCGCAGCTACCGAGATATGATAGCTATCGATTACCGAGAATAAGACAATTCAAATGTACTGCAATATCTAACAGTTTTAAATAGTAAAAGAAAATTGCCCCTCTGATTGTTAATGTTATTAAAATTCATCATGATTCCTTTGCTATAGATTGAATTCGGCCCATTGACTCCTGTATCACGCAAACATAACCAAAAACGTTTATGAAGAACGTTTCAGTAACTAGTATACGATATATCTTATAAGAAAAACGCGATGATTCTTTTTACGACCCTTTTCACTTCCTACATTTATTTGGTTTACACAGTATTACAATAACAGTATTTTTGTCACCTTTTTGTATAAATATAAATACATATTTTGTGGTTAAAGCCGTGACATTTATAAAGCCAAAATAAAGTTATTATGAAATTGCAAAAAAACTAAATCTTTTTTAATGTCCCATATGTTGTCACATGTTCAAATCCTGGGTCTTGCTATGGAGTCTTTCCTAAGGTTTTTTGCTATAGAGTTTAGAGTTAAAATGGTTTACCGAAATCTGTAGTAAGCTCTGTATTTTTGGAAAGCACTGGCTTCTGACTTCTTGCTTTTTACTTGATGTTGAGAGTGATATAAGAAAGATAAATGTGCCGCCTTACACTGTCTAATATTGACTTATGCCGATCTAGTTATAGAGTTATCAAAATTTCGTGCAATAATAATCGATGAAAAAACATAATAATCTAAAGAACGGAATAATTTTACAAACACTTATTTCATATAATATATTAGATTATTACTGTAAGGCTTTCATTATAATTTTGTATAATGTTCTGGATACCGCATGAAGCTATAAATATGATAGCACAATATAGACCGAGTAATAAACTAATTGTGATAATTTTGTTCAACCTCCATTTGGTTTAATTCTAATAATAGCTGATCATTAGTATTGTATGTTGTATTAAATAATAATAGCTATAATGGAAAGAAGATAATAATATGCTTTTATAACCCTCACGCAATGCCGTGAAAACTTTAATATTTTTTGTTTGGACAGACTACTTCCCTATTAGGAATTTTGGGCTTCTAAGCCGCGGAGAATTAGAGGGAAAAATCTACTTCCGATTGTTATTATAAAAAATTGTGTCTTTTACGGCATAACAATTCTATATGCGCCGTAGAATATTAAGAAATACCTGAATTGCCAACACCTCTTATAATCGATTATGTACTTATCAAATTCACGGCAAGGGATCTCGTTTTAAATAAAATATAACAGCTCAAGTACGTCAAAGATGCAAAAACTATAATTTTTATTTCGATCCTCAATCTGTATGATATTTTAGACGTACGTCATGTTAAAGCCTATGAATCCGTTGACGTATCCATCAATACACAGGCTAAACGGTTTGATGAATCGAGCTGAAATTGAACGTGGGATATCTGCGAAAGAATTATTAAAAAAGTGGAGCAAAACCACAGCCGTCAGCTATTTCTAACATACCTGTAAATGAAATATTCTGTATGAAACTTTTAAGACCTTAACGTTTTATGGCATTATTTGTACGCTACCGGTATTCAAACAACAGTGTAGTTATCAAAAAATGAGAAATATTAAAGTTGCAAAACCTACAGTAGTATTTCTAGGGAAAATACAAGAGCGTGATCTCCTACGCTCTGTAATAAATAATTGTATGAAAAATAATTTCTCTGATATACGCGGGCACTGATCAGTTTTGAATACAAAATGGTTTCGATCCATTAGAAAATCTTTCCACTGAACTACAATTGGTCATTTTTGTGGACAAATTCAAGAATCTGTATCTTACTTTGGTCACACAGGTTTGTATAGGTAAAGAAAAACCTCTTATGCATAAGCCTCTTAAGCATAGGCCTCTCTCACTCTTTAGTATTGTTTGTAAATATATATAGGTGTAAATCTAAAAAGCCCAATAAATTTGTTTCGACTTCTAATTTCCATAGTAATTTGTTCAGTACGTTTTGATTAAATTCTTTGAAATATTGTTCAAAAGTAATTTTGCCGAATTGCGTAATTTGACTATACAAATTTTTGTATTCATTTAAATGATGCAAATGAAGGGCAATTTAATTTAGTAAGTCTAGACACTGGTGGAACAATAAAATTACGTAAGAACATTATTGTATTAGGTTTAAAGTTTTACTGCTGTATTAAATTCGTAATAATATTTATGGCCTTTATAGTTTACTTCATAATTTAATATGTGTAATGTTCTTAGCAGGCTTCTTGCGTAGTGTTTTCTTAGGTTTATTGCCACTGTAATTGCAGTTACACAGCAGTGACAGTTTGCACAGTAACAGAAAGATACCTGATGGCAATAAGTAGTACTTCGAGTACTTCTTTTTTGTAATTATAAAAATCAAAATAAACGACCATGATTATGATCATGTATAGGGCGAAGATTTCCCTTAGTTTAAAGTTACAAATCTAAGAAGGGCTACAGATAGCAACTGAAGGCAAATCTCTATGAAATTATGTAATATTCCAGATTGTTCTAAAGCCACAATTCCCGACTCTATGCGAAACTCTTCTAGACTAAGGCGTGCATTTCCTAAAATCGGCAACCTAGCATGCTTATAAACCGTTACCCTACCTTTATTTAAGAAACACTTACTTTGGTACATTGTCTACGTAATCTGTAAACTACAAAACGGTGTTACAGTTAGAAATCTCCTAAACAGCCTATACATTACAGTTGAATCAAATTAAGTGTACATCTCGCTACAGTTTGTCGGGACGGCGAATAAGGAAGTGGTCCCTCGTGGGGCCAGCCTTGTACGGAATCCGTTGCGCTTGCTCTCACAACACTGAATTATTCAAGACTAATGTTATGTATAATTTAATTTTATAGTATTAAGTATTAAAAATTATATGTGCTAGAGAATAACATAGACTCTGAAGATATATTTCTATCTTTTCTTATTTCATCTTGAGCTTTTTCCATAATCTTTCTGTTTATTTTTTACTCAATTGTCCTTAACAACTTGAAAAATGTAATAAAGAAACGCACCGGCATGATCTATGGATATGCGGTATGGTATGCGGCTGAGTGGATCCCGGTTGAAAGAGGCGGCAAGATGGGTCCGGCTCTCACGCCAAAAAAAGGCCTCGAATAGCTTTATACAGAGAAAGTGACCTGCAGTGAGGACAGTAGAGATATAATAATAGGTATGGTGCTTAAAGAAGATATTGTATAACCTCTTAATTATTGTTAGTACAAGTATTGTCTGAGTAGTGCCCAGATCATTTGAAACAAACCACTAGAAAGTTTAGATGTCTGGAATTCACAAATTAAATTCTATTTCATTTACGTGACTTGTATAAATAGTAAATTTATGAGTGACGTCGAATTACAAATAGCTCAAAGAACTCAAATTAGTTTTGACTATTCAAACTTGAGTGCACACAAAATTATATTAAATGTAGAAATAATTACATTTATTTTTCTTGCTCAATGTTTTTAATTGTAAATTGAAACAAACCCAAAACGTGTATTCTCTACTGATTCGTTTTGCGAAAAGAAATAAAACCAATACGTGATAATAGTTGTCGTTACAAATAAAAATGAAAGTCAAACGCGCACCGCATGAAATAATACAACGCGAATCGGCGATAAAGATAATATATTCATACCGTGTAATTATTTTTCCGAAATACGCCCGTAGCTTTATGTTTACAGAGGGAACTAAAGGCTTTCGTGGAGGCTCATAATAACGCAAACGACTAACTCTCCGAGGGGCGTCGAGTAATTTAGTCGTCGCCTCTCGGATCATATTATCCGTATTCCTAATACAAATGATCCGCAGTTCCGTCGGGACGTGCCAAAATGGGTAAATTAAAACCGAGTATACTTCTCTTATAGTTTGTTGCGTATAAAAAACTGCATCACTCCGTGTGGTCTGGCTCGCCTCCAGCCTGGCGGCTTGTCAACGACACCATACGCGATAGATTTTTATCAACTTCTTGTTAAAGTGGCGAAATAAAAGGGTCGTATTCATGCCGCAGGGGAACTGGGTAAATTTGGTCTAATTTAGAGGCGGGGGTAAATGTGCGCGTCATAAAAGGAACAAACGGGTAACCATGTAGCATTTACGCGACTATAATTCGATGCTAATGTGCCCGTGGCAGGTGCTTGTTAACTTTTACAAAGAAATTATGTGGGTGCTTTGACACGCGTGTTGTTTCAAACAAAGTTTAAAAACAAAAAATAGATGTAATAAAAACCGTTTTTAATTGCATATGTGCTAGTTTATTTTCCATGACGGTCGTTCCATGATTTAAAAAAGTTTTGTAAAGCCTTAAAATGGAGGCCGAATTTCCGATTGAAGTTCGTAAATAATTTCGAAGTTGTTTGTTAAGTAAATTACTTTTTATTTTATATTATAAAATGACTAAAGCACAGCTTTTGCCCTAAGAAAATAAAAGTTAAATTTTATTTTAATTGCTCAGACCAATGAAATTAAAATTTACTTGATTTTAAATAAGGCATTAATTTTCGAAAAAGAACGTTATTACTTTTAAAAAGTACGTAATAAATTGGATTAACAAGAGGGCCAATTGCGAATATAAAAATAATGGTCACTAGCAATAAAAGATGCAGTACATTTAGCAATAAAGACATTAAAATATAGCATTAATAAGGTTTTATGACCATATCAATAATGATAATTAAATAAACTTTGAACCCACGTCGTATAAAACTTTATCGAAGCTGTTCACTAAAGCATTCTCATCTGAATTTATTTCTCTGCAAAAAAAATATTCAAACGTATAAAAATGTTACGGTACTCACAAATTTTACAATTTTCACCGTGAAAATATCGGAATGGAGAAAAATCCCTAATTTGTGTTGGGGGCGAACCGTGAGTTTTCCGTGACATTTGACGGTCACCGCCGCGAAATGGAACCATTATTATTATACTATATGAATTATGATTTTCAATGAGTCTATCAAATGTGATAAATGCAAAGCAATTGTGATGAAATTTTGAATTCAATAGATGATTAATAAACTGTTAATTGCTTCTGTAAACAGAGAAATATTTTATAACAACAATTACCAGTTGTCGCCATTAAGATACCGAAACGAAATCACACATCTTTTTGAGGAACTAAAAAGCACCTCAAGTTACATTGATTTCAATAAATTTTAGATCTCGTAAGCTACCAATATATCGGCCCTTAGAACCGTTAATCAACTTTACTGGCTTCACTTCCACTTTTTTATTTCACAGAAATACTACAAATAACTTAATTTAACACTATCCATTTTTTCCTATTCAAATTCTTACACGTGTAAAAAATCGTACCTACAAAGTATACAAATGCTGGCGTTTCTTGTTATTTTATCCCACCGCGTATTATATCACCTTGACTTAAAGTAACGAGGTCGAACAGATATAAAAATACATTGAAAGCTGCCAATTTCGTAAACCCCGGAGGTTGGAATTGTAATAATACCTAATATTAGAATAGATGAAGCGAAGAAAATATGTAAGAAAATTCTAGCGTGTACCGAAGGAAGATAAATGCTCATGCTAAAGTTATGTTCGCATGCCAACCGTGCAATAAACTTATACACATATCTACTCATATTTTACATGTAAATAGTACGTTCATATACATACATTGTTCCGACATCTAGCTGAATTTATAACAAAAAGTTTTTGTTTCCAGTACCTAACTTGTGGTTTAGACTGAATAATAAAGTCGTTCCATTTAGTTTTATTTTATACAATTTAAACTTTATCAAACGTAAAAACCTCGTTGAAATGTAGTTTTTTTATTCGTAAGAATAATCGTAAACTATTCGAGTCACGTAGTCAATAATGTGTAATATTATATTACTACACTCAACATGCATAATAATATACGGAAATACATACTCCTCCTTCAAGTTAGCTAATTAAGTACATTGAGATGTGTACAAAGCCAACTGTCTAAATAATGTGTCGTATTAAGCTTAAATATGATAGTGGAGCACGAGCTGAGACGGTTTGTTAATCTATCGCTCACAAGCACACTGTCGCCTACTAACCTACTTCCCGCAGTTGACTCTCACTTGTACGAGATGATAAGCCGGCCCGAGCCTATTTTTCATTCATCTATAAACCACATTGCATTTTGTTCACACTCCACTGTATCCACGTTTCCATAAAATGCTTGCCCACTCTTTAAACATGAGCATTTTAATGCTACTATATTTCCTAACTGAGAATTACAAATGAATAATTAAAATGACAGTTGCGTGGTTATTCGCCGGCATGCATCGCAAGAATGGCATCGTACCGGCTCGTACGAATATGAGTTCTACTCCAACAATGATAAACGCCACAGTCCAGCATTCGCGAATACGTCGAATAATATCCGAGGTTTTTATGCACGTTCCATTTTAAATTGGAATAAGCGAGATGAAAAGGAGAAAAAACATCACGAAAGCAAATTACAGGAAGCGAAAGAAACTAAAATGCGGGACGGCTCGCTCGGGCTTGAACTATAAAATATTTGCATCCAAACGAGGGCAGAGCAACAATAAGATGGAAATGCAAAATCCTGGTACGATGCAATGCATACTGTCCGCTCTCGCTAATGGCCAACCGTATATTTTACTAGAAACTGAGACTTGGCTTAAAATTAGCTGTATTGGGGTATGTAATTTAAATTATACTCATTACGTAGCATATAAAGTGATATACGCGACCCATTCCGACTACGCAGGAGTTCCTGTTCTGTACGTTCAGACTTCGAGACTTTTGGACGGCTTCCATTTTGGCCGGCTTTGTTTATAAGTAAGTATTTTTATTGCAAACGCAAACTCCAAATCCAGTTACTAAATTAAGTTGCCACTGGAGGAACAAATAATGATAAAAGGTTTTATATAAAGTAACAACTTAATTAATAAAAGACTCATTAATATTCACAACACTGTGTACTTACATTTGCATGAGACAGCTTCATAATCTACGCCAACATCTTACTATCCAGTTTCAACACATTTAGTTAAACAAATTATTCCGGCTCCTCTATAGAAGCGCAAATTGGAAACCCTCCCTACACACATTATGTAAATACCACATTATAAAAAACAGACAGCTTCGGTGTATCGCTCTATTCTAAAAGATTTCACGGCACTCGAGCATCTTGTAAAGTATTTGAATGGAAGACAGTGGAATACAGCCGAATTTAATACAGGGAAGGTCCCGGGAGGATGGCACAGGGCTCTCGCGTCGCAGACTGATATTGTAAAACTTTTCTTCGACGCAATCTACATAAAAAATGAGCCGAGGGTTCGCGGTGACCCGCTGGTAAATGAGAGCCTTTTGAACTGTTAATTTTGTTTGCATACGAAATGAAATCTGACATGAAAGTTATTTGCGCCTTGATCTTAACTGGGTGCTATGTTTTGATGATAAACATTTATGAGTTTATTTTGCCTTCTTGTTTATATCATAATCTAACAACTTACTGTTCCAGCTTCCTGTTTCTAGCGGACACAATCTTTATTATTCGCTTTATACGATATATGACAAAGTAGTCACAAAAACGTAAATCATATTATTGAATGAAGTGTTTTTTTTCGGATTACAGTTAAAATTTTGGCAAAATCGGGCAATAAAAATTTAAATGCAGTGGTTTAAAAATCTCATGTTCCGTCCAATTATATTTTACAAAATATATTTCTGCAAATAAGAATTGAACTTTAATGATTGTTATATCAAAAACCTACATTCGTTTTATTCGTATTCTGATTTTTACCAATTGTGCCGATATTCTGTCATGAATTTGCATAAAAATAACGAGTTTATACGTAAAATGTAAAGGTCAGAAATAATTGATGTCTCATTTTTCGGACATTTTTATGTAAGAGGATTTTTTTATCTGAGTTATTGATTTGCAACCATATTACATTTACTTACAAGGCTATATTTCCAAAATTCAATGAAAATGGTCACCTATCTACGCACAAACCTAGGTAACGATTTATTAGCAAAAATACCGATAACGGGCCCAAAATTTAAAATCACATTGACTTGAGCTAATGAAGTTTATAATAACTATCATTATTTTTTTTTAAGTATTTGATTAATTGTGTCCTAAATATTTGCTTTCATACGTTAAAATAGACCACAATTTTAAACCAACATACTTTGTCATACAACAAAAGTTCGTTCCAAATTCAGCACTCAGTAAATAGGTTTATGAGTAATTCAAGTTGGAGAGGCTAAAAGCAGGTAAGTGGCGGTTGCACCAGTAAGCTCCCGTTAACAAAGTAATCCAACTACCGATATATGGCCGAACTAAAGTTATGAACAAGTTTCCAGCGGAAAACGTGTCCAGACGCTTGTTAATTGGCATATTAAGTTACCGTCGATATGGACGTAGAGTAATTTGACTGGACTGATTTTGCGATGTTGGACGGAACGAATAAATGATGTTATGACAGTTAATATATTTTCTATACTTCGATAATAGTCTGTTCGAAAAAAAAGGTGTGTGTTTGAGAACAGAGTTACCTCCAATGTTACTGATAAAACGCTCAAGTAGATTGAGATAAATATTAACAAAAAGTGAAAATAACAAATCGAATGAAATATAATCAACAAATTAGTTTTGTAGATGGTAAATATGGACTAACATTTTTCTCCCTTTTTGTGAACCTTAAACTTGATTGTCATATTTACATATTTGGAAATAAAACACTTCAATGCTGTGACCGAAAGTAAAAATAAATTTATAAAACAACAAAAAGAAAAGTTTAGCGTCTTATCCTATACTAATTAATTCGTCACTACCACTATAAAGTTGCAAGTCTTAAACCTTTTTCCCTCCAAAACGCCAGTATAATTAACAAGGTAAATACGCCTTTACCAATTTAGCAGGCAACAAGAAGTTCTACTTGAACTTAACAAAGTCTGAACTACACATTAACGCGGAGTACCTACGAGCGGGGTTATTTCTTGCTAATTAACAAATGCAAGCCGGAACTGATTCTAGCTTTGTGTGCACTTGGAAATAATTGTTTGTTGTTCAACATCGTGTCACTAGCTTTATTGTTGTATTATTTTGTACCATATTGATGGAAAATATTTTTTAACAAAACGACTGTGGTATAGAAGTTATCGAATTCCTAAAAAAGTATAAATAGCTCATCATGGTTAAATTGGGAGCACAGCACATATGGATAATTTGGACTGTAATAGAATTATGGTTATAAAATGTCGTGTCTTTCAGTACCTTTATCCTGTAAAGAAAACTTACATATAAAAAAGTATTGTACTATTTAATGTTCTTAATCGTAACATTCCTTATCGTATCTTTTATCGTTCTACAAGTCTCGTAATAAAAAAATATTATAAAAGCTCGTAGAAATAAGAAATTGCAACAATTTCTGTGCAAACTATCTTCGAAAATAGTGAAGTAATCAAAACTCTCGCAGATTTTTCCTTTAATTAATTCAAATGTAGCCAGACTTTTACGGAGCCAGTTATGAAAATTGCGCGCTAATTGAGTGTTCAGACTGCAGCCTTGTGAGAACAATGAAACTGACGCTGTGCTTTATCTGTTTACCTGCAAATAAGCTGCAATTATATTATTGATGAAATTCTTAGAATGCTGACAAAGGCACTGGGATGATGAAGATTTATAGAAATAATTCAATTATAATCAGCATGATGGTTGAATGATAATTATTGGTATCATTGAAGTTGAAAGCTTAAGTTTCTGATAAATGTACGAGTATGTATGTATGTCGTATTTTTATACAGTTAACGTAAGCTAAGTGGTCCGGAAATATAAACATTATACAAAATCATAAAATTACATTACTTAGTAAATACAGCAGAATATGTTAAATCAGCAACTAGCTTTACTTTCCCAAATCACATAAAATTCTGATTATATTGATACTAATGGAATTTTCTAGCAAATTTTTGAAGTAAAATAAACCCAGAGACTGTTCCTAAAGCAAACAGTATAATGAAAATCATTTTTTCCAATCGTTATACCAAGAATCCCTTCTAACTGCTACATTATTATCGTTTCCATGAACCGTTTCAAAACTTTCATAATTATTACTAAGTTACGAATAGTTTGATAGACGTACACTATAATAACATGAAACTTTTGTTTTAATTTCCTAACATTTCATCTCAAGTTTTTTAACCCAATTTAACTGGAATCTTGTAGACGACATACGAACGTTAACTTTGAAAACCAAATTTAACTTTTAAATTACATAAACATTTCTCGTTTTGTCATATTTATATTAAAAAACAAGGAAAAAATCACGAATTTTAGATTAGAGTTGTTTTGATTCATGATGATCTTGGATTGGTCAGTTTGTTTTATAACACTTTTGTATGATTACGTTTAAAACATCTTCACAATTGTAAGCTTTGAAAAACATCTCGAATTTGAAGTACAAGCATTGCTCAGAGTAGTTGTGTAGTAGCCCCAATTCCCACACGGAACAAATATTTGTGTGATCCAAAGATACTTTCAGTCTGGTTGTAGTTTGGGTCCGTAATGTGTGTATTTGTAACTAAGTATCAACCAACAGAATTCACTCTCACTTTAAAAATAAACTATTTATCGTTAGCTAATATGGTTTGAGTACTTGCAATAACACATTCGTTACCAAAGTGAAATTAATTATGTAAGTGAATAATTTCATTAAAAAAAAATATAAAATTAATTACTTTAATTTTATTTTAACCCCGAAATATCGTGAACATAGTTAGGTTCGTTCAATTACAATAAAATAATCAACCTTCTTATTAAAAAATAATTAAGGTTAATAATTACGATTAGCAACACTTTAAACCCAACACACTCAAAATTTGTGGAAATTTCATATAAAAAACTTCTTTGGGAATTAAACAATAACAAATCGAAAAACAATTAACAAACCAAATAAGGAAATCCTTTTATTCAATTCACGTTTCACTCTAGACGACGACACACTAAAAGCCAAAACCCAGGAACCGCAAGCGTAATACAATTAGTTAGTACAAGAAGGGCCGGCTACCAACATTAGAAGTGACCACTTTAAGGGAAAAAGGACAAGGGCACATTCAAACAAAACGAAACTATTTCATTGGGATAACGTTGAAATATCCGGCTTTGCGGGTGCAAGCCGTACCTTACTCTACTATTTGTGTGTAAACTTGATAGGCTGTTGTTCTAGTAACAACGTTCTTGTTTTCGGGTTAAAGAGGTACGGGGAATTGACTGCTTCAGGCTTTTGTCCTTTGCTATTAAGGCTGGACGTTCTCTGTAATTTGCTTTTGCGTTAGAAAGGTATTTGTAGGCTTCCAGTTTGTTTGTGTATCACAAGCTTTTTGAACGAATACTTTTTTTTATCTGTTACTCGTAGCTTAACTGTTGAGAGAGTATTGTTAAATAAAGTTTGCTATGGATATTTAGTCACAAAGCTAATTTGTATACCTACAATATTAATCATTGCTTGCTAAACTTAAAGCAACAACCATGAACAATTTTTAATGATTCTATATCCTAATATTGTATACTACTCATTTATATAGGTATAGCTTGTATCTTATTAAAACAACAGTATAACAAGATACTAAATGATCACTTAACATGGATTTATAATCCTAATATCATCTTCATCGAACCAGTCTCATAAAAGTTGAAAAATTTAATCCATACAATATACGATGGACAGCAAAATAGCCGTTTTAAAAAAAATCCAGTGCAAATTCGAGGTAGCAAAAACTAAACAGCGTCATAGCTATTATTTTCTCAATAACCAGAGTTATGCTGTAACCGAACTGCACTATCAGTACGGATAAAAAGAGTTTTGGTTTCCTATTAATATCTATTATCCGTTATTGCCGTTTCGCAGTTACGAAACGATAAAAACGTTATATGTATTTACAATGTAGTACGCGTTGTAGATTTTCCAAATTGAATTGTAACGTATGAACTAAAACTACGGTTGGTTTATCGGCTGTCAGTCGATGATAGGTTTTTTTTTTACTTTATGGCTTTTGTTATTGATAACACTAGAATTTTGGTTAAATAATATTGGTTGAAAATATCGGAATGGATTACGACTTAGTTACTGTAGGAACAGTATTTTGGTCCGGTTTTGTTGCCAACTTGCGATAAATGTTCAAGATTGTTGTATTCAAAGCAAAACAATAACAACCGGTACTGGTATTGAAACTTTATGCTCTCTATTGAGTCGAGAAAATGTGAAATAATTTCGACAGTAGGTACTTATTATTAAAATCAACTAATGATGTGTTTTGTTCTATAGTAAAATGTATTTTCTTTTCACCTACAGTTAGTGTAAGAGGCAAGGATTTATGTACGAAGGAGGCGGCAATAAACAAAGCTCTGTAGTAACTTTAAAACTTTCCCGTTGCGTATAAATAATATGTAACGGGAATACCTTTTAGCGCACAAAATAAAAATGTATAAAGTACACACACTGAGTGAATTTTCGTAGGAATAGTGGTTTCAACAAAATTGTCATGTATTATTTATTATCTATTTCGTTGTCTGCAATTCAGTTACTGCATACAAGAAATGACTGAGACTTTAAAAACGCGCTCGGTAATAACACATTTCACACAAGAGAATTGACGGTCACGATGTCATTACCTATTACTAACTAAACAGTACGTCATCATTATCTCAACTGATAAAAGCATAAACATACGTAAGAATGAGTTAAAGTACTTTAAAAATTCCCACATGTCTTATGAACTGGAGACGACACTTTGTGGTGCAATAATTCATTGCAGAGTATATTCTGCGTAGCACTACTAAATTCCGTAGTAAAATCCGCCTTTGATAACAACTGACACGTGCAACAGCACGTGCCTGAATGTACTAACTATACTTACCGCAAAGCACGTGCTTCTTCATCTTTACTAATATTATAAAGCTGAAGAGTTTGTTTGTTTGACTGTTTGTTTGTTTGAACACGCTAATCTCAGGAACTACTAGTCCGATTTGAAAAAATATTTCAGTGTTAGGTAGCCCATTTATTGAGGAAGGCTATAGGCTATATAACATCACGCTATGGTAATTAGGAGCGGAGTAGCAACGAAAAATGTTACAAAAACGGGGAAAATT
Organism: Anticarsia gemmatalis; assembly: GCF_050436995.1. NCBI lineage: Eukaryota > Metazoa > Arthropoda > Insecta > Lepidoptera > Erebidae > Anticarsia > Anticarsia gemmatalis. The sequence goes on from NC_134752.1 coordinate 8,271,149, forward strand.
TTGACCTATTCTCTTAGGTGACGCAAGCAAAGTTGCGCGGGTCAGCTATACTAAATATATTCTCTGAAACTACACGAGTATTTGACATTGCCAAGTGTTGCTTGATTCCGGAGTCAAGTTTTAAACTGCAATATTAACAAGCGCGTAGCACACGAGTGCTACGTTTAAATTGTCAATTACGTAGCGCTACGCGTCTGGTCATTGTTGAGTTGCAGCGCAATTACAAACTGTCGATGCTATATCATGTCGCTTTGCAGTTCAATGCTTGACAAACAAAAAAGTTTGTAATCGCTTTTATTTTTAACGCTTATACCTATTTCACACATGTTACTGTAGATCGAATCTCTAAGTATTGCTTGGCAAAATATTGACTATATTAATGACTTGCATTATACGTTGAACTTTAATTTTATCGTATTATGCTAAATTTTTTTATAAATTTTTAACCCATTAATGTCCCACTGCTGGGCAAGGGTCTCCTCCCGTAATGAGGGAGGGGTTAGGCCTTGAGTCCACCAAGCTGGCCAAGTGCGGGTTGGGCGTATTATGTTATAAATATTATATTTTATTTTTCTTATATATTTTATTCTTAGCTTTTCTTTGCAAATTAAGGACTTCGTCCTTTTTTGAAGTCAGTTTTTCATTTATATTTCCCGTAAAATACTACGCATCACAACACCTATTTTTAACATCAATTCCCTTTGTGCACAAGCTCATTAGCTCCCAAATATGTAACTATTGTTACTATAACAGTACTTTTACAACAATACAACACAAAAAACACAGATCGTACTACTTCAATGGACTTCAGTCTATCAATACGTAAGTCTGTGGTCATTATCGTTATTTTCTTTTGAATACTATTCTCATTGGGCTCGATAGACCGCTAAGTCCACTGTAGTGGTTCATTCAGTAATATAATGAGGTTGATATTGAAATAGGTATTATTCTACTTAAAGAATACAAAGTAAATTCCGAAGGCAATTAATGGCCGGTTTCTCTACTTTTGAATAAAGTATCGATAAGCTATATACGTGCATGCATAATATCTCGCCTGTGATACCCAAAGGTGTAGGCAGGAATGTATGAATTTCCCCTTAAAATGTCATGTAACAAGGGTCGAGTCTATAGCCATTTATCGTCACCAATTTCTAGGCTTGAGAAATATTGTACTAATATAAATTAAAAACAATCAACAGCAACACGACCCGGGACTCCAACAAGAGACTTCATGATCAGCGGTTACACTGCCAACCGCGCCACGGGGACAGTCATTGGTTAGGTTATTAAGTCGAACACAAACAGTTATAAGTTGTGACCGACGGATAAAGTGATAGCAAAGAATTCATTATATTTTCACTATTTCATCAGTTATCCGACACTTATGCATGATTATAAAACAGCGGGCTTATCACGTACGTCAAATTGATGGTCACTATTCAGTACATTGCTGCTTTGACGTAACGTGTTAATCACTATATTCTAAGAGAGAAAACAATGTACAGCATAGTGGCTTTCAAATGTTTGACAACTGAGATACGTGATAGCCCCCCTGGTCTTTATTGTTTGAAAATTTCAGAAATGTAGTATGTTTTGATTACGTCATAAAATAAATGCCAAAGGTAGGCGATAAGTGGAAAAAATATGATTTTAGGTATCAAATTAGTTTTCCATGAAACGAAACGAAATATTATTTTACTTGGAATGTTACATTTCATGAACTTGTTTGAATATGACAGATGAAAACACATATTTATTTGTGTGAAAAGCGGAGCTTTATTGACAAGTCTATGGAATGTCAAAATAAATCCTTATGTCTCAACTACAACATTGCTTAAAGACCATAATTTGTATCAAGAATTTTTTTTTGTTAAATTTTTACATTATGTTTTACTTTGTGTGCATTACTTGTATATCAGTACCTCGATTCTCTACCACCATCGACTACGGACAACCGTCAAGCTATCGAAATTTTGACACTTAGAATGTACTGCCAAAATATTTCCTACGACACCGGCCACTCGTCAGAGGCGCTGATAAGATTTTCGTACAAAATTTCTCGACAAATGGTGGTGACATAATGAGACTGACTAGCCCAACGTTATCGTGTTCAAAATGTTTGAACGAAATCCGACGACCTTTAAAAGATGTTCTGAAACAATCTACAGCAACTAATATCCCAACATACTCTCCCTAATGCACACCAAATATATTCTATAGAGTACAAAATTGTACGATAAATATGTTTGCGCTAGACCGTACTCGCCACAATAATTCAGTTGGTTAAGTTTTCAACTCGCGAACTGTTCGCCAGTCAATAACAGCTCGACTATTTTCAGCCAAAGTTTTATTAAAAAGTTAACATTGATTAAAAATGACTTGAGTTGCTCGTGATAGAGCGAACTTCGCATTCGTGAGGTTTTATTATAGTGCCTTAGTTTATATTCCGATGGATTTTTACGCTTTGGAAGGATTATGCGGGAACATAAATTACTGCCCCTGTGGCGCGGTCGGTAGTGTACCCAACTGATAATCATGAAGTCTCGGGTTCGATTCCCGGGTCGGACAAGAGCTATTGGTATTTCATAATTTATGTTAAACTTGAATTTTTTGATTTCAATAGCTTAGAGTTTAGTAATGAGTCCGATATACATATGGCAATAGACTCTATATTACATGGGACTTACATAGTTAATGGTGAAATTTGGGCGTATTTTATAAACCTCCATTTATACTTTTAAGTATATCAATCGTGATATTATGTGTATAATTGTATTTTAATTACTTATTTTATTTGAGTTACTTTATCTATCCCATTGCAATAAGTGATAAAAAGTTATTTCACTACTGTCTAGATTCTAATGATTAATTCTAAGACTCGGTCAAACGAATTGGACATAAAAAAGCACTAGTACAGCTTTATTTCATACTCTTACAGTTTAGTTAATGCTTATTTTATACTAATTGTATTCAAAAATACAAGGGAACATGTTAAGAAGTTTGGTGAGCACACATTGTTGATTAGCCTCGGGCTAGTGTAACGTTATTAAGTCTAAATACATACAGTGTACACATGCCTTAAATTAGTTTCGTATTTAGCGCTTGTTATTTTAATATTTAATGGGTTTGTTGCTGGAATAATTCCTTTGTTAACCGACATTCAAGCTTATGAAAAACAGAAATTAGTGTGTTTAAAACTACTGTATTCTAAATCAACTTCTACATGAGAGATTATACCTCAAAATTTATTTTGAATTTATTCCAATAACACTAAAATAGTTCCAAAACGGTTCTTCAAAACATTATAGGACCATTTAGTTTTTAAGTCACTTTTTATAATAATTATTATTATTATTTTATATTTATTTCAAAGAACAGAAACAGAACCACAGAAAACTGGTTGTTAATGTTTAAAATATCATAAAATTATACTTGAGTATTTTAAGTAGTAATTCCGAAAAGCACTGTCACTTATAAAGCAATAATACTCTCTATTATGCTCTGTAATTCCAGCTCTCGAAACCATCACTTATAACCGGATCGATTCGCGAATTAAAGGATCACCTTAGTGGCGGAATAATTACGTGAACGGATAATAGGTCCTCGACACAGCGGGTATGAAATCATAACAACCGCATCGCCATGCTCTCGAGTGGCCGTCATTTCGATTGCTCCGTTCACCGAAATTAGATTTCACCGGTTAAAGGTACTGTTTCCTCTCAAAACAAAGGGCTGTTACGGGAGCGATACGATTAAATAAACATTGCTTTCGTTGTTCGAGAATGTAACGATATTAAAAGCTGAATGACGTTTGTAGCTTATGGTTATGCAAGTTTAGTTTTGTTTGTAATTATTGTTACGGTAGATGGGATTCATTTAAGTTTTGTAGACGTTAATGAAAAGAGAAAGATATTAGCTCTAAATTGTGACTTGTAGCTGTATTATAAGTTTCAATTTAGCGCTGGGATATTATTAATACCGCTATGCTCGCGTATCGCGGTTACGAACTATCGTACTTCGTTACTAGTATCGAGTGGTTGACCTTTGAAAATATTAAACATAAGACTTGAAAGAAGTATAACTCAGATTCTTAAAACAAAATTATAAATCTCAAACTAATAGTAGCTTGAAATCCAAGTCGTTTGTTGTTCGCAAAGCCCTCCTCTTCAAAAAAGTTGACACAACATACCCACTCACCACACAACAGCTAACAAATAGCAAACCAAAAAATGATCGTTGTCCGCCTAGCTCGTTTCCCCTTCATTCAAACCTCACACTTAGAAATATTTATCTTGATTTTATCCATGTATGAATACAACACCCACTTGCGGGATACGTCTTCTTTGAGAACTTTGTATGTAGCGTGTATCCGCATAAGGTATTGTCATAAGTTTCCGCAACCGGCGTGCGTGCGAGGAGAAAACTTTCTTCTTAGAAAAGAAGGGCCCCTAATGGACTCGTCATGACAAGCTTATTATGATAAAAGAGTCGTATCGAGAGTTTGGTACAACAGCTTCGGTTTTTTGGTAATTATGTTTTACCATCTACTTTTGAGAACAGATGTACTTAGTGATCTTGTGGAGCAACAATATTGCTCTGGATTGCTTAATACAGTTTTAGAAAACTCAATAACGTTGGTTTTGTTCTTTTCCATAATATGGCATCACGAAGGAAATTACAAAAAAAAAAACAAATAATAGAACAAACTTAAGGAATTTCCCGGGTATTAGCAACAAAAACTGATAAACGGTTTAGTTCTGAAATAATCACTAATACCCTAAACAGGGATAGACATGTCGAGATAAAAAAGTCTAACTTTAACGGCCAGATTAATAACTTACCGTGCCTTCAGAGTACTCCATTATTGTAAAGCAATAACTCTTTTCTCAAAACCGTAACCCAATACAAGTAAAAAAACATTTCGCCATTAATAATTTACGTCAACGGTTAACTATACTTACTGTTCCCAATATTGAAAAAACTTTTAATCCGTAAAAAATACTATAACTATGTATTTATGAAAAATAAAGGTATAACAAGCCTAAAAGGCTCGAAATTTGTTAAAAATTGGGTATGTAGTAATGTTCCATTAGGCTTATTAAGTTTTATAGAAAAATGCTAATTTTATTCTGTGAAATCATATTATTCTGCGAACCGGTCTTTGTAATCACATTATTTGTATGTTCGTCGTAATTTTACCCAATTTTTAAAATTTATTTACGTATTATGAAACAGTAACTAGCTTTGTTCGTTAGCTCGTTGAATGTAAAATTAAGACTAACTAAATAATTTTTTTAAAAAATACCGATTTTTTGTGTACCAACCAGTTCTAGGTACTAGGTATTATATCAAAAGTTGTCTTAAAAATATTGTCCGACCTCGTTTATCTAAAATTAAAACAAATGTCAAGTAATTTGATAAAAATAATATCAGAGGGATACTCTATAGCCCTTTTAAGTTAATTTCATTGTAGTCACTCAAACAATAACTTGAGGAGACCAGACGAAACATTTTATAAAGTAATTTCGTTAAAGGTAAAAAACGTTGAGTAAGAATGGTTTGGCACAAGTTAAATAAGAAACGACAAGTTGGCTCGTTCTCGATTTACAGCACAAATAAACTTAGACTAATGAAAATAAGAATATTTTTTATCCTTTTATAAAAGTTGGAGAGAATAACAATAGCCTAGTGGTGTTAAATCTTTACCCTGTACGTTTTGTCTGCCATTTAAGTTATATAGCTACACATTTTCAATAGTAGCGCAATTATCTACCACTTTCGAGGATTGAAAATCGACTACTGTAATGTACTGTGGCATAAGTAGTTAATAATCTCAGATTTCTAGATATTAAGACTGTTCATTAAAATTATATAATCCAAAGACAAAAAGTATTTTAAAATATTGCTCTATAAACCAGTCTGCTTACCAAACAAAGTTGTTCCCAAACCAAGGAAAATGAAGAAAAATCCTGCATTCGATTTTACAATTCTATTTGAAAAATACAAAGTAATAACAGCAACATAGTGTATAAAGAATATTTTCTAAAACAACAACTTTACATTCCAAACTAAATACCTATGCATAAATTACATAGAGCTTAGCTCATCCAGTATTACCAGATTGACTTGTACAGAGTCTGCTCGAAGCATTGTAAAAGAAGATCGGTTTTCAACTTACTGTAAATAGTTGTTGAATAACGTATGAGCTAGCCCATCTCGTTGTTGGGTAAAATTTACAATTCACTAGATAGGGCTGGTGGAGATTACGTAAGCAGGTAACAGAGCTATATTTTTAAACGTGTTCGAGGTAGTGACCGCTTTCTTCTAAGGACAAAAGGTGAGTTTGAGACCGCAATTTAAGATCTTCCTTCTATCTTGCAACTTGTGTGGATTTTTCCCAATGCTCATTTTTCCCAAGACTTTGTGACGTCAAAAGGCCTGATCTCCAATTCCTGTACTCTAAGTTATTAAATTGATGCAAATGATACTCGCATATTATTATTATAAATTGAAGCAGTGAATTTTATTCATGTTGGAAAGTTTTCATTAATATCGCAACTATTATTCCAAATACACTCGTATCGAGAAGTATTACGTGCCATTTTTCCACTTCAATAAATTTATCCGACGACATTTAAAAAATTCAATACGAGAACTACTTAAGAGCTGAAAATAGAATGTCCGATATAATGCAAGTAGGTCAATATCGGATCTTTAGGGGCGACCCAATCAGACTCGCTTCTTAATTTTGTCGGGTATTAACTACAACTGTTAAGTCAGTTAAGAGCTACGCTTGTAAAAACTTCAACAAGTCAATCTGCATAAAAAATGAAGTGACAGCCCTCGACTTGCCTCCAGAATTTGAGTGGTTAATCCGCTTTGTCGATAAATGCGCGAAAATAGCTGTTAAGATTTTTAACAATTGGAATTTCAACTCTAGAGACTAAGTATTTTGACGCCTAGAAGTTAGGATTATTGTGTGATTTGCTTTATCTAAGACATTATTAATGGTTAAATCTTGTTAGAGTTTCGTTTGCCAAAGCGCGGTGTAATTTCTCAATGTTTAGTTTATTATCAAGATACACATAATTATAGTTAGCTAAATATTAAAACCAGTTTGCTAAGATAATATGTAATAACATAGTTTATACAAACACATTATGTAAGCCTACATAAGAAGTGCTAGCAAAAATTTCTTACGTTTAAACAAAGGTAGGACTAACGTTTTTTTCGGCGTTAGCAAAAATACTTGGAGTATTTGCTTCGCTGTGAAAAAGGTGTGGGGAGCGACCACTAGAATGTGACTTGAGTGACAAATTCTGCTTGGTCACTAAGGAATTTAACACACATTGTTTTTTACGCTGAAAAACTTAATACTTTTTCTACAGTCTGCCATTCAGGGCGATTACATAGATTCTATCACAAATGAGATTCGTTCTTCGTATGAGAGGCATGTCATTTAAACGAACTTTGAAACTGATAACAGTTGCATAAATCAATGCATTTGCCTTAAGCCGATCAGTTTCCTTTTTGGGAATTAAAAACAATGTTCCCTTAAAAAAATTGTCAACATACCTTTAGTTTATAACAGGGACATTTTCTTAATACTGTAGTCTGTAAAGCAAAAGGTTTTTAATGAAAAAGACATACCTATTTGCTTTTCATTTTTATTAGTTCTAGTCAGACCAATTATAAAAGAACTGAGCTGGCATTTCTACAGGAATGCTTTTTATACGAGGATCATTTTTCCGTTTGAATTGAAAAAACTTGGTAAGCTAGGATTAGATCAGTTCCGTTTCGAACTAATACCCAGTTAGCTTTTAACGACTGTCATAAGTTATTACGTAAATGCTGTGAAGTATTTTTCTAGTCCTAGGGCTAAATATATAAGTGTCAGATAATCTATGTGATAAATGAATTTACAGCAATTGTATGTATGAAATGACTACATCGAGTTATCAAAGGTTACTGATAAACATGAACCTTTTGTCAGATAATATTGCTCTCATAATTAAAATGCATATTGGGTACCTATTGACATTCTACGGACAATAATTTATTAGCAAGCTGTTCACGATCCATCGACCGGGGTGGTCTTATCCGACCTCAAAGCATCGGAATAAAGGTCTGATTAAAAATGTATTTAAAACGTGCCTCACCAACCGGATAATCTATTTATTGATTCAAAGGCAATTTGAATCGACGACCGTAAGATAGATATTGGAAAACGAGCAATATAAGTAGTTTAAGATGCAATTCTGGAAGAATTTTATGCAAAATTGCCGTTTTATAACCGATTGCCCAGTTTCAAATGCATCGTTCCGAGTCGGTAAGGTAACTGGCATACGAAGAACTGAATATCGAACGTTTCTTTCATAACAATTCCTATTTATGGTACCTTTCTTTGAGAGGCAAAACTAGAAGATTCTATACTTTATTTTATTCATTCCTGAATTTCTTGGCTAGACTTGCCTTGTTAGTTTTTACTGCAATCTGTTATTTCCTTTCGGCAATCGATTCGTTTGCCAAACGTTGTAATTATGGAGTCACATGGGAGCGATTAGGAGGCGTATGTTCAGCAGAAGAAATTTACTATCGCGAAGAAATGCTGTGTGAAACATCACACTTATATGTATGTTCAACAATTAATAATAATATCATGGTCTTTGAAATGAGGTAACCCAGAAGGTAGGCCTTAATCTCCCAATGTCTGCTTGTTCACAAAATAGGTAGTCTAATTAGCATTTATATGATCATAAATAAGCTCTTTTTTTAGTTTTGGCGTTAAATTGGCGCGTATGTTGCAGTACATTCGTATATTAGATGAAATAAATGACTCCTTCTTCAGAATCATCATCAGAATAACCGATAGCGAAGTTATAAGATTAATGGCGGCTATGAAATCTAATGTTCTGATTCGACTTGGTTCAATAGTTTGCTTTTATAGCAGAAATAGAGTTAGTATCTTCACGACTTTGGCACGATTTTAATCTTTCTCCGTTTCGTATTGATGTCGCTCCGAGCAATACACATCATATTGGATCTGCAGCTCCCGAATAAAAGGTCCCAGGCGGCAATATATTTTAAATTTCAGTGCCCTACAATTTCACTAAGATTTTGCCGGTCCCTTTATGCGTAATTTTGGCTTAATGCCAAGAAATTTCGACCCAGTTTCAAAGAACTTGTCTTACTAAACGCGATGAGTGGAAAAAAGATATACGTGTAAAATCAAGCTATGGAATCGCTAAAGAAAAGGTGTTTGTCTCTCTGATTATTTGTTTAATATGTCGTACTAATTTAAATATTAAAGAACAAAGTCGATTACTAAATAAGACCTACCTTTGCCTCTGATCAACGCATTCTTTGTTAAAAATTACTCATTGGAACATTTTTTATATTCTTTTATCGAGAGAGTTTGATAAAGAGATGCCTACGAATCGCTATATTGAACTGATGTGAGGGTTTAATCGTTTAGCTCTTTTGATTTATGTATAACAATAAAGTCTACCATTTAGGATTGTCATAACTGTGATAATCCTAAAACAGATCACCACCCACAGCTTGTTTAAAATTTCTATTTTCTCTACAACCTTTTAAACATTGACGATAGAGCAGTGCGCATTGAAAGTTTGAATTTTTTTTCATTTTATGTTTCGAAATAAATTGCTAGAGTTGGGACTAGTCTCACAGCTTATGAACGAATCTCACGTAACCTATCAACGAGATAAAGTATCAGAAAATGTATGTATCACTTTCAAAATCCAGATGATAACTTATCTAAAATAACAGACTTTTCAACAAAACACTTATTTAAATATCACAATGTGTCTGTGACGTATAGATGGACAAACTTTTTTCCACGAGTTTCTAAACATGACAACTTAGTGTAGACAAATAATAAGCTAAACAAATAAACCCGAATCCTTTCAGAAACTTGTTAAGTGACAAGACAAAATAAATACAATTCTGTTATCACAAGTACTAGAATTTGTTTTGTTCTCTTCAAGGGCGAGTCTCAATTGACAAGGGACTTTATTGAGAGCTTTTATTTGTAGTAGTTTTATGTTTATCTTACGTGTTTATTGTATTAAAGGTATTTTGGAATTGATACCGTAAAAGCCTTAGAATGTCTGGTTAAATCCAGTCGAAGATGAATAACTGTTTGATTAAAATGCCGTGCTTCGAATAATACTGTCTTTTCGGGCCGGGTTGTTCGAGATGTATAATAGTTTACAGGACACACTTTAATACAGAGTGTGTTTTACTGAGAATCTCGTCAAATACGGGAAATTCACCAACAAAACATGTTCAATATCCAAACATGACATCCAAATACGACAATGCATTATGCTATGATGAACAAAGCAATAGAATCATCAAACAATAACACAACACTACGTATCTAGGGCAAATAAACATAGCAGTCAGCAATAAACTAATACGGTTCTAACTACGGCGTATTGGCAGTAAAGGTCAGAGGGTCACAGCCAGTACTCACTTCATCGCCAGCTTACATAATCTAATCAGGCATTCAGTTATCGTTTTATCGGAAATCGATCCTTTAGCCAAACTATTTCTAATGAAAGCACTAATCTTCAGTGATTTCCTTCGAAGGAAAACTATAATTGGTTCATATAGCTGTTCGTTCCGATAATATAAGGTTTTAAATTGCATTTTCTGGATGATATACGACATTTCTTAGCGCATTGTGGTAGCAATTCTTCAGTGCAACAAAGGGCCAAGAAAATGGAACGTTTATTTTACGTCGTCCGCGGTCCGCCCCACTGGTCAGATACAGTTTGGTTTTAAATGACTTTTAGAAGAATGTAGTTCTGTTTCGTTTGGTTGCTTTCTTATATTTGTTGTGTGTTGGTGGATGTGATTTTTCTAATGCTTTTGAAAGGTAATCTACTTTCAGTAAACCTTTACCTCAGTATAACTTTCAAAAACATATTATTATTCAGAATTAATATACCTATTTGAGATGTTCTAAGATTTTCTTGAAAAGATATATAACTTTCTGTACGACATTATTCCGTAAACAACCAAATAAAGTTCAAAGTTCATTGAATTACGTTAATCTCAAAACAGACACTTGATTTATTTCTTAGAATCTACAAGAAATACTTCTTCACACGTAAAACACTCGCTGTATTTCCTTATAAATAAGTATCTAAGAATTCCTACGCTTCTAAAAGTATGATAATGTTCCATCGTATAGACTGAGAGTACAATTTTATCCGTATTTTATTTTTGTGAAAGCAACATTTTTTCTCTTGATATCGTCACCATTTCCCGAAATTAAATTCCTATTTTTCTCTTTCGTAATTAGTCTATGTCAGTCACTCGGGGAGGGTTCTAGATTGTTTCTGTCAAGTCTGTACATCGAACTTATATATTAAAAATCTGCTGTCTGTTAATCTTTTCGTCAACATTACAATATAATATATTATTATCAATGTTTTTTATGTTCCTGAATTTCAGCTGTGATCGCAAATCACACCTTATTCAGTATTCAAAAGAAGTCGTGTACCATTGACATTGCTATGATTTCTAAGCGTTTGTAACAATGGTTTGAAAATACATCAAGTATGTAATCCACAAATACATTTTTAACTAATAAAAACCACTAAGCACTATATTCGTTTAATAAAATTAGTAGACAAGACTTAAAGATTTACAACAAACGCGCAATTCACGAAAAGCGACAGCATTTTAAACGCTTTACCTGCGCTTTCAATCATAACAGGCATGATATTATGTATGTCGTATACATTATGTAGACCGTAAATACATTTATATGAGCAACAAAAACAACTAAGCAATATTGCTAATTTGTATGACTAAAACTGTAGCTTTTTTTGTGGATCGCAAAAGTAATTGTTCCGTGTGAGAATCAAAACCACGACCTCCCGCCGCAAAAGTTGTGGCATGGCCTAAATCACTGCAACACCGAAGCAGTCGAAATATTAGATCAAAGTATTTAATATTAGAAATTTTATTATTTATTCTATGCCATACAAGCAATGTAACGTGCAAAGCCAGTTTAGTTTACTAGATGTTCACATTTCTGGGTCAATATTAGGTAAGACGGTGTATACTGTTACGTCTTGTAACGGAAAGGCTAGGATAGTAAATATTTTGTCAGATATTGTATGTTAGGTGCAAATGTTAGTGCTGATGTTCTCAAATGGTTTCATAGTTTATTTTGGTTTCTAATGGAATATATTCGTGTAAAATTTATTTATATTATTTGTTTAAACACAAAGTATAAAATATACATTTTATTGAACAATGATGGCGAGTTACCTTTTAAGAGCTTTTTATGGTTAGGTTTATAATTTTATCTGCTTTTTTCTGTTCGAACATTAGAAAAAATCTGTTAAGTTATTAGAATATACTTGTTAATAGGAACGAGGACAACGTAACGTAAACTTTTATAATATTTAAATAGTAGGAACGGCAAAAGCAATTTATTAATTTCTTCAGATCTTTAGGGCTACTGGCCTTGTTTTCTTATTTTAGCAATCAGCAGTCTATTTCACCGTTAAAAACCTACAATAGATTACATATGTTTCTTTTTAACTGTTTCGTAACTGTAAGAGCACAATCACACAGCTATTTTCACTTTCCCATTATACGATATAGCTGCAACTGGCATCTTGAGTGTACGCCAGCATCCACTCTTTTAAAAAGTGTACGGAGCAACGACAGATATATTTCTTACGTCATTTCCACTTCTTAGGATGTGATCGCAGTTCGCTTACAGTTTGTGGCTGATTATGATACAGATTTCATCATTCATATCAGTCTCTCCGCTAACTCGCGCGCGACCACACATAGCTACGTTACGCTAACAGTCTTTAAAGCTCGGAGAAGCGTCTAAAGTTAATCTTCTACGGATAATTATATATCATTGTGTAGCCTAGTCCATTACCAAGCTAGTGATATATTTGGTTTCGCAATTCGTCAGCAAAAGACGCAGTAATTGGAATTTTAAACAACAACGAACATCAAGCATTTGAATTACTTCGCTAACGATCAAACGAACAACGAGCCGGGGTCATTGACCGCGTCGCCCCCACCATACACCACGTTACTAGAGGACTAGCGTTCGGCGCGCGCTCGGCTGCGCTCGGCTGCGCTCGGCAATCTTCGCTTCGGTGACGCAAGCGCTGCTACATACTACATACAGCGTTTCTCAAACTAGTGACATCGTGCAAAATGTTCATTTGCAAACGCTGCGAAAATGAAGCTCGAGATGGTGTTACTTGTTCTTTGTGCGAGAGTCAGTTCGACTTTCCTTGCTCAGGCATCACAGAGGCGGGATGGAGAAAGCTCGGAGACCGGAAATCAACATGGAAATGCAGTAGCTGCAAGGCCTTGGCAGCAGCTAGTCCCCGGACCAATACTATCAAGGTACCAAACATAGAGTCTGACAGTATTATTGTGGAACTCAAGAGACTATCCGCGCAAATGGAATCGCTGCCCGCACTGGTAGACAGCGTAAAGGCCATTCAGCGAGAGCTCATTGAACTAAAAAGCATGAGATCCGAATTTGCAGACATGAAATCGTCCGTCGAGTTCGTACATTTGTCGTTAGAAACCTTAACAAACAAAGTTTCCACTATAGAAGAGGAGCTGCAAACTATGAAAAAAACCAAGGAAGATTTAGTAGGTCTCAGAGAACGTGTCGATAAACTCGAGATTTTGTGTCGTGAAAGTGAGCAACGGTCACGCATGAACAACATCGAGATCAAGGGAGTACCGCAATCTAACTCTGAAAACTTGTTCCATATAGTGGCTAAAATTGGGGATTTAATCGGTTGCAAAATACCTGCAGAACAGATCAATTACGTGGTAAGGGTGCCTATGCGCAGTGACAAAAATCAGAAGAATATCATATGTTCGGTGCTTAACAGTTACCTTAAAAATAATTTTGTTGCTGCCGCAAAAAAGCATAAAGCACTGAGGGCTACGGAACTTGGACTGCCGGGCGAGAATAAGATTTACATAAATGACCATTTAACGTTGGACAATAAGATTCTTTTGAATAAGACCAAAATTCGAGCTAGAGAACGTGGATACGAACATGTATGGGTGAAAGGCTGTAGAATATTTCTGCGAAAAAACCATACTTCACCAATGCATCAAATAAAAACGGACCAAGATCTGAAGAAGTTTTTATCATAAACTACTCGATTCTGCATACTGGCATATCATTAAGTGTCATCAACATTCAAAGTTTGAGAAACGCAGGTACCCATTTTTTATACTCAATTCAAACTTGCCGGCCGTTTGTTTGCTTGTGTATTAAATGCTTCGCTTATCATTGCCATAGTTACTTTAAACACTACGCTTACGAATATAAAGATGCTACCTTACCTATTCATAATTTTATGTTTAATTCACGCTTTAGTAATTTTATTTTCTGTTTTAAAAGTTTACCTGATTCATTTAGTTTTAATTATCAGTCTAATTCTTGCCGTAGTAAAAGCTTCATTCGCTTACTTGCTGCAATAAACATTTATTTTATCATGATTTTTTTTAATATTGCTTATTGTATGTATCTTGTGTTGTTCTATTCAAATGCTAGCGTACTTTTTGCTTATGATTTATGATGGCGCCTATTAGGATTTACTATCAGAACGTCCGGGGACTGCGAACCAAGACAGTAGCGTTCTATAGAAACGTTTGTATGAATGATTTCGATATAATTTGTTTGACGGAAACTTGGCTAAACGACAATATTTTGGATTCAGAATTATTCGATGACAGATATCTGATATGGAGACGTGATAGAAATTATGCTCTTACTGGGCAGACTATGGGAGGCGGTGTTCTAATTGCAGCTCGACGGGAACTTGTGGTTAATGTTTGCAATGATTGGTGCTCGCCGGCCGAGGACTTGTGGATTACCCTCACATTGCAACACAAGAACCCACGAGTCTTGTACAAAATGCATATCTGTGTTGTTTATATGTGTACTCAGAATCTAGGGAACTCGTTGTCGGCTCAATTAAACCAGTTTTCAAACAGTTTGGTAGACATCGTTCTCGCACATCCTACAGACAAATTTATAATCGTAGGTGACTTTAATCAACCAAACGTTACTTGGAACTCCTCTGATATTGATTGCACTTTGATACCGGGTAATCTACAAGGTGCGATACAGTCCAACTTTATCGACAATTTAAATATTTGTAATCTACAGCAGTATAATTGTTACATGAACAGCAATAATAGAATTTTAGACTTGGTACTGTCTAATAACGACGTGTCTGTCTCTATGCCCGGCGATCTATTGATACCTGAAGATCCCCATCACAAAGCCTTGTACATCACAGCTGACTTTGTCCAGCTTCATAGTCTACCTATTCGCCCCTACGTCAGATACTTGTATACATTGGCCGACTATGAGGCAATAAATAGGGAGCTTGCTCTAGTGGCCTGGCAACATGAATTCCAGAGTAGGTCGTTCGAGGATGCCGTGTCATATTTCTATGAGCAGTTAAATAAAATACGTATTAATTATGTACCCTCAAAAACAGTTACTTCCCACCTTAAATATCCTCACTGGTATAAAAGCCCGTTAATTAAAATTATTAAAGAGAAGTCGAAATTCCATTCCAAATTTAAGAAGTACCACAACATTTCGGATTATCAATCATTTGTTATACTAAGGCAGCGGTCGAAAGAATTAGAAAGTAAATTATTTGATGAGTATATTACTAAGATCGAATCTGACATACGTAAGAACCCCCAAGCTTTCTGGAGATATGTTAAGTCAAAAAGGTCGTCTAGCTCGTATCCCGCAACACTACATTTTGGGCAGCTTTCTTCCAGTGATGGGGAGGATATTTGTAATATGTTCGGTGATTATTTCCACTCAAATTTTCTTAATCCGTCGAATTCTGTTACCTTACCACACAGCGCGCAGAACTTCTCATCGCAGATTCAATCTAACTCAATCATCTGCAACATTGAGATATGCGAAAGTGAAGTACGAAAGTTACTTGCAAATGTCGATGTTAACAAGTCAGCAGGCCCGGACAACATACCACCAGTTTTTATTAGAAATTGTGCAGTAAGTCTTACCGTTCCTCTCACGATTTTATTTAAAAGGTCTTTCGATAGCGGTTTGGTACCCAACATCTGGAAGTGTGCATACGTCACACCGATACACAAGAAGGGACCAAAGGAACGTGTAGAAAACTACAGACCCATTTCGAAGTTGTGTGTTTTCGCTAAAATATTAGAGAAAATTGTACATAAGCAAGTTTATTCTGCGCTTAAGCTTGATTTTAGCGAACGCCAACATGGATTCCTGATGGGAAGATCTACTACAACAAATCTAGTCCTCTGCAGTGATTATTTATCGGAGGCTATGGCGCAAGGCACACAAGTGGATGTATTATATACAGACTATAGCAAGTGCTTCGATCGTATTCATCATACAACGCTTTTGCACAAAATATTTGGTATGGGAATAAGAGGAAACCTCTTCAGGTGGTTCACGTCTTACGTTGAAAATAGGTGTCAGACTGTGGTGTTGAGTGGATACACATCAAGGTCGTTTCACGTTACTTCTGGTGTTCCCCAGGGATCATTACTCGGCCCTCTTTTGTTTAATATATTTATTAATGACATTGGCTCATGTTTTGTGCATTCAAAAATACTCCTTTACGCCGATGACATGAAGATAATTAAACAAATCAGAGGTGCTGAGGACGCTGCTCTTTTACAAGAGGATCTGGAACGTTTTGAAACGTACTGCCATCTCAATAGCCTTGACTTAAATATATCTAAGTGTTATATTTGTTCATTTACTCGAAAACCTAATCCTATCACATATAACTACACTCTTAAAAAAACACCGATATGTAGAGTAAGCCAAATAAAAGATCTAGGCGTTACATTTGACTCGAAACTTATATTTGACGTTCATATAGAGAATATAGTTAAAAGGGCTGCGAAAGCGCTTGGATTTATTTGCCGAATCTCGTCCGAATTCAAAAGCCTTAAGACCATCAAAATTCTGTACTGCTCCTTGGTTCGCAGTCACCTCGAGTATGCTTCCCAAGTATGGAATCCCCAATACGATGTCTATATCAACCGAATAGAGAGCATTCAAAGAAAATTTGCAAGATACATACAATATCGTTCAAATTGCTATCTGCCTAATTATATAACTCGCTGTAAGAAATTTCATTTACTACCTCTTCATGAACGGCGTAAAATAGCTGATCTATCATTTCTGTTAAATATCACAAATGGTACTGTCTACGTAGCAGAATTTGTGAGCAAAATTGGCCTGCGCATTCCATCTGCATTCTTACGCAGGTCCCATCTGTTACACATACCTGCGGCGAGTACTAACTACAGGCAGAACTCATACCTAGTAAGAGCGAGCCGAATGTACAACGAGATGTGCCAGGATGTAGATATCGATCTATTTACCACAAATGTATCCAAATTGAAAAATATTTGTTGTCAACGATTTTTCAGTTAATACTTATTTTATTTATATATACCTACATATTATTACATATATACATATTTAATTCAACATACCTAATACTAATTGTCTCATTACATTTTTATTTTATATATCTTTGTGTGTCAAACGTTGATTAGTTAGTAAGTACATTATATTGTGTTGTGTGTTACTAGTGAAAACTTGTAATTGGCCTTATTTAATGTTTTAAATTGGTGTACTCTTACTGTCTAGCTGTGAGTTTTCCTTTGAATAATAAAATAAAATAAAAAATAAAAAATAAATTTATTTTACAGGTGATTGTTGTTTATAAAGTTGTAGTGTAAAATAATTGATCTTGGCATTCTAACTTATCGCTTTTTACCCCTGAAAGACATAGTACTATGTTGTTTTGTTATCAAGACTTCTGTACACAATTTGTGCTAGCACATAGCAGGACCAAATCATATGAAAATCATGGAACCATAGAACAGAACTTCTTCATTGATAATATAATTATTATCGATGTCTTATTATCTGGGTGTTAATGTTAAGAAAATAATTATAACTTTATAAAAATATGAAATGCAGCTTTGATTGGCCATTCATTTTTTTTTTAAATAACCTAGGTTTAGCGTAAAGTTTGCCAACATCAATGCAATACTTTTTCACAAATATTTCGCCTAATGCAACTTACACTTTAATTCCCATACACGTATGTTACATGCTATCTTATATTATAGAATTAAATTCAACTTCAACACCTTTAAAACAGGCCTTCCCCTTTGGATTCAAAGTTTGTAATTACATCTTTTCCATTAGCGGTTCGTGTAGGGACGAGATCGCAAGATATATGCCAGTAACTTGTTTACAACGAACTGTGGTTTGTCTGATAATTACCTGTATGTACGTGTGAGACGTGATAATTATTTGAATGTTCAGACAAGTACACGTTTGAGAATGCGTTTAATTTTCTGTACCGTGATTAAAAGCTTTCTATATCGTGTTAAGTAATAAATATATATGACTATATGAAAAGTAGAGTAACGCGTAGTGGTTTACCTGATAATCGGCCCCTTGAACTTTTTTTGCGAAATATTTAGAACTACAAACACTAAAATCTTAATTAGGGACTTTATTAAACTATTAATAGCACCGTAATTTCCTAACGTTATTTCTGTAGTGTTTTTGATTACGTATTGGTATAAAGTCGACATCGTCTCGGAATATGGATGATTTGGATCGCGAACAGCGTAATTTTATAATTAATATCTAATTAAGTAAGACAATAATCATAAAGTCATGTCACGCAAAAGTAAAGCTTGAAAAAGATGATTGTTACAATGTGGTAAATAATGATTAGACATAAGAGTAGGCAAAGATACATTTGATACCTTAGAAAGTTAGGTTAATAAAGGCTTTTGATTATACATTGACGTCATAGCTTCTATGTAAAGTTTATGTGGCGGGAAACAGCTAGAAATGTAACATCAAGTTGTAGTATAGTTAAGGACTTCTAATTCAGTTCAGACGCTTGTTTGTTAGCCTACGACAAACTTAGTGGGGTACTAATGTTTTTGATGCGGTGATGAAGAGGACTGTACTAAGATACTTTAGAACATTTGAAACTCGCTGAAATATTAAGTAGCAGTGCCAATAAAAAATGATGTTATAACAGTATAAGTTGATGATTGTCAATTTTTGATTAAAGACCGCATTTGTGTAATCGTGAATCTCTAGAATTAAATATGGTTGAGATAACGACAGATTTTGCTAAAATTTTTATTATATTTGGCCTTGTCCTGGTACTTCTTGCTGGGTCTCTCTTTTGAATCTCCAGACTCTTTGTTCAATTATCGTCTTTGATTATTTATTATTTAGCTTGATGATCAGAAAATTATTACTTTTGCTGTTAAAATTGCCTACCTGTAAATAGTCAACAAACATTTATTTATTAAATCTGCTTGAAATTAAACTTTTATAGAAATATCATCTTACAAATTTTTAAGTTCGATATAAATGCAAAGTTTTGTCCGACGTTTTATGAGGCTGATGCTTACCGTAATGCGAATGCAAACGTTGTGACAAAGAGACTTATATGTACGTTACGTAATACTTGATATCAAACAACACGCGTCACCGATATAATGCTATTTTCTCGCAGTTTATTCTTCGTAGAACACTTTTCCTATTTCCTACACTTCGTTTATAGAGGAAGTACTACCTTATAAGCTAAATCTAGCAAACTAATATGAGTTTTAAAAGACTATATGTATTCACTATATTTATGTAATGTTGTTTTGTTTGAATAGATTTTAAAATAGTAAAAGTATGTTTAATTTTACTTTACTTTCTTTAGTTAATATCCTTAATAGTGCCGTACTCGCATAATATCTAAGTTCAATAGTCACTCAAATTGACATAAACGGAAAATATAAAAGCGGCTATATGTGTATCTACGTATCTCATTTATAGCGTCATTTGTGAATTATACAAGGTATAGGATACTCTAGCTTCTTTAGGGGAGTCCTTGAACTTGTATAATGCTGGAAAACGATTATCGATGTTTCAAATAATAAACGTTGATCACAAAACAAACAAATTCCAGGTAAAATGAAGTGTAATCGGGTTCCTGTGTTTGGGAAATTCTAGGTAACCACTCGGTGTTAGGCAGAATGGGCGGTTTGCTAATAGGAATAGCCTCAATTGTATTCACATTATACTAATCCCTTCTAGTATTTGAATAACTAGGATGTTTCATTTAATGGCATTTAATTCGTTTATTTGAGGATATAACAAAGGTGTTTGAAATACCCATTTATAAACTTTTGACGGCCTCTTTTGTTTGAGTAACAGTCCTATGACTGATGATTGTGAATTCCCTGGTTCGAATTTCGTGTCAGGTGAAGTATTTAATTGTCGGGATATGCGATATTATGTTCTTCAAATACTTTTAACTAGGCATTAACGTGCTTTGTATGCAGTAATAGATACTCACTAACACATTTTTTTAAACTAGCCTGTTTCTGTGTCCAACTGCTGAGCAAAGGATTTGATTAACATAGCACTTACAATATCGACAAAAACATACATATATATATTTCATACACCCACACCTCATTTCAAACCAGTTCCTAAAAAAACTCAAACCGTGCCATATTGAAACACGTTGTTGAAGCTTTAAACCCTCTTTTAATGGGCGATTAATACAATAATAATAACGTAGAAACAAAGCTAACTTCATGGAACATTTCACGAAGCTCTTTGCGTAACCACAATCATTGGGAAGGGCTGGGTTGATAAAGTTTGTACCATAAACGGAATAACGATTAAAATGAGTTTGAATTTAAGCTACAATTATATTCAGTCGCTTCATTTTCTGTAAACACAATAAAGATGTTTCGGATTGATGATGCAAAGAGTTTACTTTTATTTACTTTACTGTTTTTTTCGTACTATTAAAGATTGCGTCACTTCTTTAAAAAACCTGACAATAAGTTTTATAACTATACATAACAGAGACAAGAGTATTTAAATAAGTTATTATAATTATACGATGATGACGCCAGCAAAAACTATTCCAGAACAAAAACTAGTAAGAAGCTATAAAGTTTTAAGAATATAAGTTCGTAGTTCGTAAAAAATTTAGTAAATTCAATGAGCAATAAAATACTTATTCGGTTTTCTTTCCCGTTATTTCCCAGCACGCCTAACAAAACCAATTATTCATTCACACTTAACTTATCAAACAAAGAAGCCATCAACCTAATATGATCGAATAAAACATCCTTTATTACATACAATTCCCTCGAAAAAACGTCGGATAAAAATATATCTACCTATATATTACACACAATAAAAATAACTGACTATTCCAAGATTACTTTCTAAGGCCTTGCTACACATTGTACTGATGAAGACAGCGACTTGCGATGGGTTTAAGACACTTATATAAATAATATGACGGACGTGACATCCACGTTTCGCCAATTACTAACAACCATTTTAGGGCATGTTACCAATCTCCAAGATAAAATAAAGAATTAGAAAAAAAACCATTGAAATTTTATATGAAAATAGCCGTACTAACTACACCAAGATTTTAGGGCCTTGGTTGGAATTTTTCAGAAAATGTGGCGTCTGCTTTGATCAAAATGCTTTTATAATGTCCTGTCCTCTCTCTCCTACCTCCTACCGCCAAAACATGCGATTTGAAAACCGTCAACGAACGCAACTCGTCGAAAAACAAATAAGAGAATTTCAAAATCGCGCTATGTTAATGATGCGATTGAAAGTCGCAAAAACGCAGTATAGTTTCGATGTCCCCGCAATCGCCGTGTACAAAACTATAGTGTAAAGTGTGCCTTATGTAAGTAGATACGTAACACACATACGACAGTATTGTTGCTCACAAACAAAGGAAGTTTTCCTCCTTATTATATTAGTGAATAGGTAAGTAGACAAAAGGTCGAACAAATTAATTAACCTAGCTATGTTTATAACATAATCATGTCTTGTTATTTACAGAATAACAGAATAGAATATTAAGATTGCCCGAGAATTAATGAGCCAAGTGGAGTGGGACTTATTTTGTTGCAAGTTTTGCTGAAGAATTATATTAATTGTAGTTGAAGATCCTTAAGGAATTGTCTTTAATTTCTATGTATTACTCAGTCTATTATTAAATAAGAGCTATATGTTGCTAATACACAAACACAATGCTGGTTAAGTGAATTGGAAAACTTATGAAAATGTGAAATCGAAAGGTTTTGAAGGCATATCTATCTAATTTGAATTATCTTTCAGGCCATTGATGTTTAAACTATAATCTATCTTAAACGTGTTAACTTTGTCTAAATTTGAAGCAAATTTTCTTAATATTTAACACGTTCGATATGAAATAAACGAATGCCTATTGTTGATATTGATCAGTAATACTCTTTTAACTCAGTTAAATCTACTAAAAATCCTGTTACCAAATCGCAAAAGCATTCCACCGCAACGAATTCATATAATTTATACGTTGAAAGTTTTCTTTATGCAAACGCGTATCATTCATGTAACAGGGATTAATTCATCGAATCAATCAAGAGATTGCTCCCTAAGAACGTAAATGTAGTGGAAAGATTGAGCACAATTAGAAAGATCTCCTGAATGTTCGACAGCCACAATTTGCCAAATGTTAGTTGACCTTGAATGCTTTGAGGTGGTTTCTTAGAAAATAAAATAAGAGGTAACTATCTGAATACCTTGTGGGATGAATATTACACGTGGTTATACATTTTGGAAGTAATGAGAAGTAAATATCCTAGTAGTGAGAAGTAATACTTTCTGGTGTTCTTTATTGTTGTGCTATTTTGAGCTAATTAGAGATGAACTGAAAAGATACGAAATTGAGAATTTACCAATCCATAAACTTACTTTTACGATCAAATATTGAAATAAACGATTGACTTCATTGAATATTCCTCTAATTACCGAAAGTTATGTTACATTGGCACTGCGAAAAGCCGCGTAGCTTACTACGTAGCGGGCTGTTACAAAACACACACAACGGCTCCTCTCATCTCGATATACTGTTGCATAGCATCGCATGTCGTTCACGTAGGCCATGAAAAATCCCTATTAATATTATAAATGCGAATGTTATTCTGTCTGTTTGCTTGTCTGTCTGTCTGTTACGCTTTCACGTCTAAACTATTGAACCGATCATAATGGAATTTGGTTCCGAGATAGACTTGACCTTGAGAAAAAAACTTGGCTAGTTTTTAACGCGAAAAAAGGGGGAGAAAGAGTTAGAAGAGGGGATGACTGTTTGTATAGAAATCACTAAACCAAGCGGACAAAGTCGAAGACAAAAGCTAAATATAAATTAAGTAACATAATACTGAGAAAAAATAAGCCCGATACAATTTAAAAACGGTAGACTGATCGACCACTTTCATTTCTGGATAAAATTACACCTTTCACCCCTTAAAGTGTAGAAGCTAAGTGGGTTACGTCATCACTTTTTAGCTATCACGTTTCTAACAAAGTGTGGGTGTAGTTCATGAGTCAATCAGGAGACACGTGTGCCTTTTACAATTGAAGTAATTTAGTAGGCTGTTTCTATAGTTGGTTATTAGACATTCGTAATATTATGACGAGTAAAACATGATTTTAACATTAATTGCTTAGAATTAAGCAGTGAATGTTTGGTTTTATTTTGTTCTCTGTGTTAAATGAAATTATTGTGAAACTATTGGGTTTGGTGACCCGATTCTCTATGACTATCGACTACCAGCAACCGGCTACTTATCGAAAAAATTTGAATGAGAATCTGATCAGCGCTTCTAACGGACGTCGTAGGACCTACTCGATACTCGATAGAACCGACTGTAGAGAATCGCGCTACTGATAACATGTTATAATAAAATCATGCGTATTGTCTTTCTTTTATGAATGACCGTGATGATCTTTTAGTCAAGTAGAAACCAGGTGGCATGATGATAAAATCATGCGTGATATAATATTTTTTTTATGATCTTGCAAAGCCATGAGTTGACGAAGTGCTATGAAAGATATAGCGTGTAGAGAAAAGCTGAAAATAACTAATTGCAATATTTACATCATACCCAAATTCTAGGAAAGAGGCTGAGTGTTTTGTCATACCGTAATAACGTCTTGATATACAAACGAGAGCGTGCAAACAAAAACTAGGCCAGGGATAATATTTGTCGTGTTTTTGTTTGTGTTTATATCTATGTGATTGTTTATGCGTCATGCATCTCCAACAATTTCCTGTACGCCGTTGATTTGTTTTTATTCGGTATGCGACACGTGTCAATAAAAAAACAACAAAGCCGCCGGTTAGATGCCATCCCAAAAATATTTGTTCGGCTTTCCCGACGAGAATATTGTAAATTATTTACTGGTTGTCATAGTGTTGAACCTCTGAGGTATTGGGTTCCAATCCAAACAGAGCTGTGTTACAAAAATAAACGTATGCTGTGGCTGAGCGAAATATTTTTACAAAATAGCACACTGTACAAAGGTATGCCTTAAAAATACATGTACGGCCATTTTTAAAATAAACCTAGATACCAGCTATTCTTTTTTAGTTACATTAAAAAATCCTTGAAGAGTGAAGAGTCACTGGTCTGTGTCAAATTTAGGCCTCCTTTACTTTTATAAAACTTGTTTTAATTATGTATAAGACATATTATAACAGATATTGCAGCCTTGCCACACGTATTCATTATTTATCTACATATTTTGGATTTTACCGCCCGGCTTGGCTGAATAATGCCGACCTGAATATGTGTGTAACAAGCCCAAGAAACAAAAGTTTAAGGAAAATACAACATCTCGTGGAAATCATTCTTCGTACATTTAATCAACAGTCGCTCGCAAAATAATATAATTTAGATAATAAATGCCGGTGTCTTCCATAATCTTTTGCGACTTATGCGCGCGAACATTAATGTCGCTATCCAAATAGCTTTTAGCGGCAACTTCATTAATTTGAAAGTTGCATCACTTTTTATTCAACAGGACGACATGAAAGAAGGTGCAGATTATACAGAAATTTTCATTTCAAAACAAGTTTTCGTTAACGTTAAAAACTACCGGATGCTTTCGCTATAAATTTTATAGTTGGCTCGAAATATATTTTCAAAATTGCTAGTTCGTGTTAAGCTTGCATATTGCTTGCTCTGTACATTTTAAATGCACTGACACTGAACTGATAAAATTATTGTTCACGAAAAGGCATCCACTATTGACATGAGCAAACATTTCAAATTAATTTAGCTTACTGTTTGTGCATAGGTATACAATATAATATTTTTATTAGTATTAGTGGCTTCCGATGGTTGGATCACTTAATTACATCTTGAAATTGACTTTTAAATTCTACCTACTTCAAAATTGTTATCACGGAAGATGCAAGGGGCGCTGATCAGGTTTTTATAAAAAGTTAGGGTAAAGGGTAGCTACTCGGTTATCAATAAATTAGCTGTTTAAAAGAATTATAAATTTTTGTTACAAGAATTTCTTTGAAATTAAAATATTGAAAATGAAACTAAAGTAATAATTAAAGTCTACAAATGCTGACGTATCACATTTCTACTAACCCCTTTCGTTATAAAAAGCGTGACCATGTTACAACAAAGAGCTTTTCAGCTGAATATATTATTTTGAGTAAAGTTCATACGTTAGAGGTAATGGCTATCGGCGAACATAGGCCCACTCCATAAATTACGGACGATTACCATATAACTGCTACATTTGGCTTATTTAATGTGATAATCTGTGCTTTATGTCTCAGAAATTTTATGCCAAACATTTTTATGGTTTTATTTTAACTTTGTATTATTAGTATGTACTTTGTATGTTAGGTAAGCATTTAGAAAAACAATCGAATTGTTTTAATCAACGATTTTCTTACTACATCCAATAGGTGAATTTTAAATACGTTAAGTAATAGAATACAATATTTAGAGGCATGTTTTGTTCCAATCATTAGTGCCAGTCTACTGATGTGGTAAAAAGACTTTACCGCGTCAAATTATGATTTAAAATTTTAATATTCTAGTTTTATTGGTCTACGAAGTGAAACTACGAAACCCGTAAAATATTATAAAAAACAACGGTCTAACTAATCCTTCTGTCATGTTGGCCTCAATCTACAGAAACCGTGGCGTCATATATTGTGTGTTATAAAACATATTTACCCTTAGGCGTAGCCAGTAGTACCAATTTAGCGTGCAGTAGCACATAACAATGGTCTCTAAGAGGACTCCTGACACATTTGTCTGTCAGTACTTAGCTAGTTGATATTTGATATTATAATATCCGACTACAAATAGCAGAGAAATCGGGTAACAAACTGAAAATTCTATGTAATTATTCTGACATGTTTGATAAAGTACATTTGGGCGATATCCTACTACAATCGACTATCGACAACCAGGCAGCAATCGAGATTTTTTTTTAGAAAATCAACCGGCTAGCAATTGACAAAAATGTGTATGAAAATCTTATTAGCGCCTCTAGCGGGTTCCGATGGAACTATTTTTGTATTACATTTTAACTGCCAAATTCGCGACTTCGTAATAAATATATTTATATAAAACCTCTAAAAATCTTATAAGCGCCTCGAGCGAGTGACGTCAGAACAATTTTTCCATAATATTCTAACTGTCAAACTCCTGATACTCGTTAGTACCGACTGTATAGCATAGCGTTACAGAAAATGTGGCGTTATAGGTGGTCTACGTTGTGTGTGGCTATAAAGCATATAAATTATTTAATTTCTATATAAACATACCCCTAGGCGTAGCCAGTAGTAGCAATTTAGGGCGCAGTAGCACGTAACAATGGTCTCTAAGAGGACTCCTGACACATTTGTCTGTCAGTATTTACCTAGTCGACCAACTTTTTGTAACGGATTGGTTTAATTTAACATTCCACCTCGCCCCCTCTCTAGTTAGGGCTGCCAAGTTTTCGTAATGGGTGTCCGTTTCTTTCCGACAGTTATTGCCGCTTGCTTTTATTTTGTAAACAAGTGCTTTAGAATTAAATTTTGTTTATAGAATGGAAAAGTATTTAAAAATCTTTTAATGACATTTTAAATAACTTAATTAGCATAGGTAACGATACAAATATTGCTTTTAAATATCCGAAGAAAATAATATAGATTTTATCAAAAGCGGTTTTGCAATTAATACAATCCATTTCATCCTTCTGAGTTAGGTTGAAGCACATATATTATGTATGATTACACATCGTATCTTAATTGAGTGACAGCCCTAGTGGTTGGTTGGCTGTTGCCCGTCGCCTCGCTTCGTTAATTGTGTGGTGGCTCTCATTACATTAACACAACTATTGTCTTGATTATTCTTGTTGACGAGCTTCCTGCACACACACAAACACACAGACACATCGGTATTTACGTGTAGTGAACAGAGTTACAGACCCTTTTAATACCTTCTGCGTTTAAATTATATCTTTGAGTCTTTTTATTTATCTACAATGACTACAGACGCAAGTAAAAAAAATTTTTTTAAAGAGATCTCTCGCACGAAGAATTGCTCTTGTGTCGCGGGGACGAACATACTTACTTTTTTTAAAACCATTTCTATCGATGTTTGAAAGGGTTAATGGGCGTGACTATTACTGTATTATGAAATTAAAACTTTCACCAGTGCATATTTTTGCTCGTAACTGTACTGCTTCAGTTGTTAATAAATACTGTGAATGTGTTTCAGTCAGTTTGCTTTTGCGTTTATATTTTTGTTTCTGGTTCTCTCTCTCCCTCTCCGGTTTCAGAGTGGAACTCAAGAAACGTTAAAGAAAATTAATTAAGAAGCAACCATATCAAAGCAATCTATAAGTAATATAAACTGCCACAATATAGGTGAAACCGCTCATGTTCTCGTAATTAAAGCTAGTTTGCTAATCCATCGCAGATGGCAAAATAAACTTCGTTTAATTAAACGTGGCTCAAGTTTACCCCACCTCGTAAAGTTTAATTGAAATACAATTCACTGATCATGAAAACTTTGATTTTGTTTATAACAAAGCCTTACTGGTTGTTTCCGATTACCATTGTCCAATTTTCCATTTTTTATACAAGACTGCCTAAGGCGAGAACTGAAGGGAATGTTTTATGGTGTTCTTCGCACAGATACACAAATAACCTTGAAGATTTACGGTAAAATAGCTAAAATATTCGCAAATCTTTCAGGGTTTCGAAAACCCAATGAACAAATAAAATCTTTACCATGTCATACGAGCCTACCTACCCAACTTCCACGTTTAGTTTCATTGATACACTTTAAATTAAACTGATCGTTACCTTGTAGCCACTATTTCTGATTTTTTGAATAACTTTTGGGAATTAAAAACTATAATTTCAAAGATTTTGTGTTGCAAAATTAATAATTACTTAAAACTATTTCAAATTCTAATTTTAGTCCGTTCAAATAAATGAAGTAATTGAAGAAATTCATTTAACTCCACACATTAATGTTGGGAATAGACAGAAAATATCATAATCTTTATCGTTGGTACACTTGGCTATAATAACAATAAAATATAATCGTGTGTAATGGGCTGAAAACAGTGATAGTTACTTCCACTTATCACGCAAAGAACCTCTTTTGTAATAGATTTTATTAATATAGAATGTAGACAGGCTCTGATCACATACTATATCTACTTACTGACAATGTGTAATACACATTGTCAGTAAGTAAGTGTATGTAATATTGTATTTGATAAAAAGACTTTCAATGGCCATAATCTTACAGTTACCGTAATGGTTCTTACTATTAAAATTCATTCCTTTAATTAAATGTGATGGTTTTTGAGTTGTTTTAACTAAGAAAAGCAATATTTGTTTATTAAAGAACAACAAACGCACAAGCAAAAGGTAGTAAAAATACGAAACAACAATACTAAAGTGGAACAGTTAGTGTACACTTGTATTCACTTTTTTTCTGTACAAATGGCATTGCATTTTAAATGGCAACCCGTTTGTCGTACCGGCCATTTTTGACAAGCTAACTTTGGGAACAAAGGAATATTGATGTAGAGAGAATAAAGAATGAGGAAGGTACTTTGATAATATACGTGGAAGGTCATTCAGATATTGGATACGACCCTAATAGGACAAAAGATAAGAGGGTGTAATGACCATCCAACGTAAGTAGAGCTTGAGCATGTTTTATTTCAGTGATTAAGTGGATCATTTGATAATGTTTCTATTGTTTACGATGAAAATAATGAGGTCACACTAAATATATGTTTACAGACATAAAAATACGGACAACACTAACCAGCCAGTCGGAAAATCCTTCTGTCAATCACGCATTTGTAAAGATAATTGAATAGCGTACTTTGTACTTTGTACCTATACCAGAAAGTACAAATCGAATTCTTTATCCATCGGACCACCGCTACTTCTGGTTAATACAAATAAAATAATTATTATTTTAACATTAATACGCGACATCACGGTCACATCACGCGAGGCTACTATTGCACCAAGCATGAAAGATTAAAATCATTTTTCAATACTACGAGTAGTTATATTATTTGGAGGATATCTATGTTTTATTCAATCATAGAGTCTATTAATACTTCGATTACTAAGTAATAGAGTCTGATATTATTCTGTCATGGACTGTCATTATCGAACACAAATTAGCATTCCGTAATTAAATCCAATGCACACTAAAATTGCTTATTACGAATTCACAACATAAAATGTGATTCAAATTATTTGTAGTACGTTTCAAATATCCATTGAACTATTTTATTGGTGAGCGGCAAATCAGGGGTCATTAATATTTGATTTTCAATTGTAGCTTTGTTTGTCGACCCGGAATATCTGTGTCAATAATGTAAATGCATTTCTGTACCGTTAGAACCTTTATCAACCGCATTAAAGCGACCACGCGATCAATTGCCGATTGAAATTTCATTGCTTAATTTAGGACGAATGGAACGAACCCCAACTGTTTGAAAAACGGTATTGTCGGGGGATCAAACCGATTATTGTGTATTGGCGTTGAATATTTTAAGCGATCGGCCTTATGAAGGGTTGGTATTAATTTCAGCTGTAATTTTTGGTGTCTCTTTGTATCCCAGTTTTAAGGGGAATTGTCGTATGCATGGTAAATATCAAAGATTGTTTCGACCCAATATCGTAGTATACTTTTACGTATTTGATACGCAAGTAGAAATATCAATAGGTATCGAAACAGTAGCAGTAATCTTGGTAGGAAAAAATAGCAGTATCAATATTTTCGTGTCATCTCCGTGTATAATAAGTAACAAAAAAGTTGTTCATTTCCGTAGTTTTCTATGCATACGTTCCCGGTTTATTCAGTAACCGGCCTAAGTTTTTTTTTTTATTTTTTACCTGCCAGTTGCGTTAACATTTCGTTTTTGAAATCCAGATTTTCCGATTTTGTATCTAACGATCCAGCGCGCTCGTCCATGCTATAAATCGGGATGAGATCCTTTTTTATTTGCACAACTTTTGTTTTCTATTTCCCTGAAACAAGTGTCTTTTCTTTCTATACAAGTTTTATGTGAAAATTTGGACATGTTGCGATTGAAATTTCAAGTTTTACGAATCTATGTAACTGGGATTTTTAAAGCGTGTTTTTAACAAAATTGCGTAGTAATTTAGTGTCATAACTGTATCAAAACTGTGTAAATTTGTCTGAAAGATTGCATTAAACTCATTTTAAACCAAAAACCTTCAAATCCGACAATAATCTCATCTATTCAAACAATATAATCTCCGTGTATTTCAATATTAATTTGGTCTCTATTCAAATTGCGTAATACGCAATAAGGAATATTACAAAATAATTTCAAATGAGAAAGTGGGCTATGTTTCAGTGCGTTCATAATATTTCATCAGATTATACATACTTATCGTACTTCAATATGCTCGCGTTTCATGCAAAAGCAGAATTATTAGTAATACAATTAATTATATTATTGGTCGTTAATGTATACACAGAAATACACTTTCAATCAGAAAATTTAACCACAATTCACAACATCAATATTGTATAAAAAATCACACCAGGTCAGGTACACTGATGTCTTTAACGAGGTCCCTAAAAGCCGTGGACTGATATAGGGACGTTTTTTAATAAATTTATTGGGCCTTATCTGTATTATGAGTGAAATCGCCCGGGTTTAATGGCTGCCAGCTTTTTCGTCGGCAACGGCTTTATTAAAAAATTTCCTTTATAATTATGAATGCTGAAATACCTGCGCGCCTTTGGCCGTAACAGAAAGTACTATGCCGGCGAACATTTCGAATTTAGATTATTTCTGCTAATTCAACCTTTGTCGAATTTAATTTACCTATACAATTATACGAGTGTTTTCACTGTGGCAGACTGAAGGTCAATGTACTCTAAAACAAGCTTGAAATTAATTTCGCAACGAATTATCATTTACACTGATCATTTTTATGATAGAAGTATTGTGTTATTATATTAAGTGGGTACAAAAGCTTTCTGGACAATTTCAGATTTATGTATAAAATGGATTATTTTAGGTATAAAAAAATCAATTCTGCCGTCACTAGACAAAAACCGTAAACACTATATTGTCTATTGGGTGTATTATAATTTTTCTGGTACTAATTACTTTACATTTTTTATAATTAATTCGACAAATGACTTATTACTTTATTCCGCAAAAGCAGTCATATTTTCCGTTTAGTAACTATTTATACTTCTACCCCAGACATTCGTCTGCCACAAGTCAGTCACTCCAGTTTCTCTTCAATATGAAACTACAATTCAAGGTATAAATATCACTCGTCGATCCGTTGCTTCAGACAGTTTTCCCGTGATAGAGCCGTCTCGCCGACTAATCGAATACAGCTCATTACTAGCATTCCTGTCGTTGCGACTGTCTGCAACTATTTGCAAACCATTGCGCGCCAATAAACGAAACAATAAACTGAAATGGGTATTGCAATATTAATGCATAGGTAAATGAATTAAAGTGAAAAGCTACAGTGTATTAATTAAAGAAATGTATATTCTTAATTGAGAACTAAATTCATTATTTTAAAGGTAAGTATCAAAACTTAAACACGATACTAAACTTTTGATATCGAGCTCTTATCGTATATACCTACGTAACATTTTCGATAGTGTCTAACTTTTGATATATTTTAGCCAGAGGTGTCGTACTATTGAGTTGCGAATAATCGTTATATAACATTGGTTTATGACTATGAGCTATAGTTCTACTGTAAAACAACAAGTAAAGGCAAGAAAGAGTGAAAGCAATCTATTGAAAACTGTAAATAACGCTGAGATGGTAATAATTTTGAGGATGTTGATCGTCATGACGACCACTTCGACTTCTAATCGGACGAGCGCAAAAGTCCGTGCCCACGGTCGATGCAATTCGGTAACAGTGCAACAAATACGATATCCTAATCTTAAATTTTCAATTAACGTCTAATACCCATTGCATAATATTAGCGCTAAAGCAGTTCTACCGAATAGTGAACTACGAAAACCAGTTTCATTTAAAAAATAAATTAATTTACAGTTGGCACTCAGTCCAGTTGATTTTCAATTTATTGAATGCAGAGCTTCATTCAAATGTACAGCCGTTGATTACGGAGGTGGCACGAACTAACGCGTTGTAGTATAAACCGAGAATTCTCGGAAGCGTCGTAACCTGCATTTAAATTGTAAAGCAAACAGCACCGAATGGTGTACCATTGAGTCTGTAGACAAACATAACGAACTTCGTGTTTCGTGTGTTGAATTTTCGATGGAATAGTCAGTTATTGTTGAATATGATAACGTATACTCGTTTATATTAGGTCGGGGAAAAAGTTTTTTCGCATTAGTATGTATGAACTTGTAATGAAATCTCTTTGGTTTCAAGAATCACAAATGAGTACACGGTTCATAAGGTTTCTTTCAGTGAGCTCGTGAGGTACCCAAATATCTATTTTTTGTGTAAAGAAAAGATTTTATTACAAGTTCATACATACTGTAATGCAAAAAGACTTTTTCCCCGACCTAATATGTATCTTACATACATAATAGCCTGCAATACTCGAAGGTGTAGGCAGAGCCGTACGAAATCCCGCGTTTAACGATTAAGAATGTTTGTCCCGTGTAATAGGAGGCGAGGCTATTGCCGTATATCGGAAATTATAAATGCCATAAAGAAGGATATTAACCATTAAAATTGTATGTTTCATAAGAACAGTAATATTACTGATATAAACTTCCTTTGTAAGATAAATAAGCATTTAAATATTCGAACATGTAGCACATGAATAAATGATCATTCCTGTACCATGAAGATGATTGAGGGCAGTTGAGGATGGATTTTAAACCCGCTCTTTATTAATACTATTTTTCGCATTCGAATGAACAGTTACCTACAAAAGTCGCTGAATAAATTTTACTTTTCGATTCGATACCTATATTCTGAAGCAATATATACAACTTTAAAAAAAACGCCTAATTGAAATCTTCAATTGTCACCAATTTTTGCTGCTTTTGATATAGTTTGCGTGTCGCAATCTCAATTTAAAGAATTCAGCAACTTATATAGTTAAGTGTAATTATATAAAACTCTAGCTGACCCGCGCAACTTCGCTTGCGTAACATAAGAGAGAATGGGTTAAATTTTTCCCCGGTTTTGTAAAAATTTTAACTGGTAATCTGCTCCTTTTGGTCGTAGCGTGATGATATATAGCCTATAGCCTTCTTCGATAAATGGGCTATCTAACAGTGAAAGAATTTTTCAAATCGAACCAGAAGTTCCTGAGATTAGCGCGTTCAAACAAACAAACTTTTCAGCTTTATAATATTAGTATAGATTAACTGGTAATCTGCTCCTTTTGGTCGTAGCGTGATGATATATAGCCTATAGCCTTCTTCGATAAATGGGCTATCTAACAGTGAAAGAATTTTTCAAATCGGACCAGAAGTTCCTGAGATTAGCGCGTTCAAACAAACAAACTTTTCAGCTTTATAATATTAGTATAGATTAACTAAAAAGTTAATTGGTTTTATAATAAGGGTCCATTCTTGCACGTCAAATTTACTCCTCTCTTGAGTGAAGTTGGTATCTAGCAACCAGATTCATGAACATCGGTTTCCGGGAAACCACCCGAGTCCCGGCCGGTGCAACACAAAAGGATGAGCGAATTATATTCTAAGAATAAGAACAGTCAGGTCTTTATTAAAATCATGTACTTCTGTGACGCATCTGAGAATTTTTAATCCGGGGTTTCCAACCTAAAAATAGTGAAAAATAACTTTGTGTTTCAAGTTATTATAAGAAAAAACTCTCAATATCGACGTCTGTGCCTCACAAGAATGGTAAGCCGTTAACGTATGTTTGGCTCTGAGAGTGAGTAAGTGAAGTAGAGTGTTTCTATGTATTGTGTGTATTATCACTACGTCCCGGGAAGCAATGCGATTCTCTGTAGTCGGTTCTATCGAGTATTGCGAGTATGACATTTAAAATGAACTTCAAAAATAGTTCTTACGGCGCCAGGTAGAGGCGCTGGTCAGATCATTATACAAATTTTTCGAACGTTAGCCGGTTGTCTATAGCGGTAAAAAATCGAGCTGCAGTTGTGTTATGCCTAATATCAATTAAAATTTACGTAAGATTTTATTTCTTATTTAATAACAAGGACCGTCAAATAAATCCCTGTAGAGGCGAGTCAAGCATTTTGTATAGCACTATTGTGTATTGTGTGAACCCTTAAGGAAATCCCTTCAAGAAAGGGTGTGAATTGCGTACTACGCACCTACATATTGTGAATAGAATTATTGGGCCCTAAAGTGATAAAGATAGGAATGTTTGAGATCTAGTTGTATATCATGATATACGAAGATAGTGAAATCACAATACGTCTCTGATATAAACCTTTTACTATAGATAAGAATAGAGGAATATTGAAAGTTTTGCGCCAACTCGCGACGAAATCAGAGAAAATTATACTAAATCATCGTTTGGTTTTTGTAATAAAACGTTGAAAAGATTAAATTTTCTAGAGATACAAATATTTTTAAACAAAGTTCGTGATTTTAAATGCCCTGTGTAAAGAACCATTTCTATGGAAACTACAAACGCAAATCACACAGAGCTGTACCTCGATTCTGTACCACTATCGACTACCGACAACCGGCTAGCTATCGAAATTTTGACATTTAGAATATACTGCCAAAGTGTTTCCTACGACACCCGTCAGAGGCGCTGATCAGATTTTCATACAAAATTTCTCGATGACAGTTCGGTTGTCGGTAGTCGATAGTAGTAGAGAATCGAGGCACTGATAACGAACTTGATAATTGTATGTCCAAAATTAACGATGCATTTAGCGTGTTGAAAAGCTAGGAACTTTTTGTCGGACACTTTGAACATCTAACAGTCGCTATGAAGTCAACAGGACATTTTCAAAGACTTGTAACACATCACATCACTTTAAATAAAATTTACAAGCGAACTGTTGCAAATAAAAATTAATGTTTTATCCACTGCATTCGTTTAATAAGTACAAAAAGCGTCGTACCAAAGCGAATAATTTCAAATGTAGTGAAAGTAGGTACAGCTTTACAACTTGCGCGAACATTAATGTGGCCCGAGTATGTATTTTATGTTCCACTAAATTATATTAGTCGTATTATTTTAAGTTTATACATCGTTATTTTCACAAGTTTAGTATCATATGGGTACTGAAAAGATTAAAATACGTACCTACTTTATTGTAAGATAATGGTCGCATGTATGATCTTACTTTAAAATGCCTTATCTTTCTTATTTTTCTCGAGATTTGTTTAAAACATATCAGGTAAAGATTGATATTTTTGTTTTTTTTTTTATTAATAGAAATCTACACCCGATCATGATACAACTGTTCAAATACTTACTCGTTTTCAGCAAGCTTAGTATACAAGTTAGTAGTAGTTAAGTTAGACTTTCTAAATATGGTGACAAATTAATAAGCGTAACTGACTCCAATTATATCCTGTAATAGAGACTGCAACAAACACCTACAAAAGCGATTATGAAAAGGCTTATAATCTTTTGTCTTACAATAGTCAAGGCGTTTTATGAAACACAAAGTTTATTTCGCTCAACCAAGCAAAAGATGCAAGTAACAATGCTGTAGCTGCTCGTTAATTAGCAAGGAAATGCCGTAGAGCGCTAAGTTCCTCCTCAAAGTAAAACTTTAGCACTAAGTACGCGAAAAGTGATAGCCAAGATGAGGAGGTATATTTTATCTGCATAACAGCTAGTTTATTGGTTGAATAAGTTGGGAATAAGGCTGTATTAATTAGCTTTGTACGCGTGGTCATTACGAATGAGATCGATGCCTTTGTAGTGAGTTGAAATGTGCAAGAGCGTTCTCGTATGCAAAATTAAAAGTTTTCTACTAATTAATTCACAAAGTTAAATCTAAATAAGTTTCGTTGAAATTTTTGTACTTAGGATAGTTTTTGCGGCAAACAACATAATATACATATATTCATAAATAGGGTTTGGAAATCGCAAAATAAATATAACAAATACACATAGAAAACAAAGGCTAGTATTTTTTATGCTTTAATATCAACCGTGAATATAGTGCTCTACATAGTTGCTACTATTTGAAAACTACCGTATATTTACGAGTACCTTAAAAATTCCCAATTTATTCCCTCATAATTGCTCTTTGCTATGCATCGCATGCATTTATTATTAAAGCGATGTCGGTGCTTTTACTTTGGGCCACTTTTAAAGTTATCCTTTGCCATTGGTTTCGGATCTCGCAAAGTTACTGTTTGTGATTTACGGTAAAAGCGCAAAGTTCGGTTTATATGAACTCGGGAATCGATGAGTTCCTTTTAAAATATTATGAATGATGAACCACGTTCCTCATATTTTATGAGATTTTCGTGTGAGGAAAGTTTTATATAGCATTTAAAAAGATAGCTTCGAAGCTGCCGTAGTTCGTGATAGGTTATGCAACTGCTGATGAGAACCCAGGTTGATTACTTGATTAAATTTGACTGGATGTTTACTAAATAAACCATTGAAATGTGTTTTTTTTGCCGATTTTATTAAAGTAATATATATCAGCTTAAAAAATATGAGCGTTTTCAAAACCTATGTGTATTAGATACCACGTACTTCTTGAAAGAAGTTACAAATAAGCTGCCATAAACTTAAACTCATATCATCTCATTCTAAGAAGATAGTTCAGCAGTATCGAGACAGTTAAAAGAAAGACAGAAGTACTATCAAACGAAACAGAAAATATTTAATACCTTCGCTTTTGTAAAACAACCCAAATACATGAAACAAAACGTTTTGTCCTTAGTTCAGATTACCTGGCACGAAAGGTACAATTGTCCTAAGTACTTTACCTTAGAATAAACTTATCAGCTTCGAATCGAAGTATCAGACCCTACCTTATCGAGTATGAAGTTCCTTGTAATGTACTATCGAACAAACTGAATCATGACCCACCATGTGCTCATTTTCTAAAACACGTCTATATACGCGTAGGTCGAAATTGGCTTGAATCTACGTTTCCTTGGTGATGAATTTGTTATCTGTCATTATTGCGACAAATCTTTGTGCGCCAATACAATAATGCTTTGCTACCGTTTTCAACAGGCTCCGTGGCATAGTGGGTTAATGTTACGACTGCGACGCGTCAGGAGTGGGTTCGATACCCACTCAGGACATGGTTTATTCGGCCATTATAGGAAATAATGTAACTATAAAAATTTAAATAATATAGGGTAACCAGCATAGTTATTACCCGGTTAAGGAATTGATACACAATTTTGGTCAATAGTATCTTTATTTAGTAAAACATTGACATAAACTCTATTATAAACGCAAGTTAAGTATTCTTTATAAAAGAACATCAGTCCTTTGTTTCAATAACTTTATACTTATTCAATATAAAACAGTGAAAAACCAGAAATACTGGCGAATACTGTCAATTCAAATGTGTTATCCTTAACAAATATTGCAACAAACTTACTTTTTCTTTTCGAACTACAGACCTGTCGCACAAACGTCGGACATGAGTTCTATAATTATAAATGTTACCAATATTCTAAAAGTGACATATATCGCAATTAATTTGAACTGGTTACTTTATAAATTAAAATAAACGTATTATTCCTTAACATTGGCAATCACCGTATGATGGGCAATGACTATATAATAGTGGTTACCCTAATCGTTTCACAGATTTCTCAATGACGTTTTTTTTTTTTTTTTTTTTAAAGACAACTCCCGCACTAAGAATTGCTCTTGTGTCGCGGGGACTTTTACAAACATACAAACAACGGACACAAAGCACAACCAGACCCGAAGCAATTATTTGTGGATCGCACAAATAATTGCTCCGTGTGGGAATCGAACCCACGACCTCCCGTTGCAGTGGTATCGGCGTGGCGACCTAAACCACTGCGCCACGGAGAGGTTCTAGATTCAAATTAAGAGTGATTTATCGAAAACGTATCTACGCACTGTAATAACAAAGGTCAAAGTTGTCTGTAGTCGTAATACATCATAACACAGTCGTATGCATGTTTAAAATGTCCTAAGTGCCACTTTGACGATAGAGATGAAATTCTTACTGTTTTGACGGTGTCAAGCGAATTATCGGCAAAATGGGTTATGATTCAGTTGGTTCGATAGTACAATCCTTTGATAAAATCGATGCAGTCCTGATTGTGTTCTCTGAATTTCATAGAACTTCAGTACTATGAGAGCCAGATCAGAGCCTAAGAATATTGACTATTGGTGTGTGTAAGAATATGTGATTCAAATTTGAGTTGCTGCGTTGGAATTGATAATGAATGTTTTGATTGTTTTTCCCGTGTGTGATAGTGGCCGTGAGTTTCCTGCTAATTCTTTTAGAAAGCTCTACCCCCTTTTCAAGCTTGTTGTAGATTCATTAATTGTATCGACTTGTAGAACAATTGTCAAAGTTTCAACATTTGACCCTAATTAATAAATAATTAGACCTAGATTTTCATTATGCAGCATCGAAAATTTCCAATTTATTTATTTTTATTTTCGGTTATAGAAATATTTAACAACGTACCGTAAATGGATTACCATTTGTAAAGAAATAGATTCGGTAGTTTCAGAGGGTACCTTAGGAACATTGGATTTATTTGTCTTATTGTAGTCTTATACAATTTCGTCTTATTTTTTAAAGAAATTTAGGCTTGTGCTATAAAATACGCCATAAAATTCATTCTCAATTATTTTTACAAAAGTTTTAAAGATTAAAAGTATAAATTAGCCTAAAGGAACAGACTAAAGGTATGTGTGTTAGCTCATGTTGTAAGTCTAGATAGAGGTCAGACCTAATTAGGTTTTTAGGTCAGGTATGACCTAGATGTATTTTTATATAAAAAGTGGGATTTAAACTGACTAATATATTAACTGGCTTGAAGAGGATGAGTGAAAATCGATATGAATTTAACCGCCAAATTTTAATTAAATTGCTATACATTATAAATTAGCCGAGCTTTTGCAGGTCACACGGTTTTGTAGAGGAAAATAATTTATTATAAAGGTCGCATTACTTTGGAAGCTGTAGCGTGATTTTCTGCAGTCGGTACTATCGAGTAGGTATCGAGATTCTGTCATTTAAAATGTGCTACAAAAATAGTTCCTGTGGTGCCCGCTTGAGGCACTGATTAGATTTTTATACAAAATGGTCGGTATCTAGCTGGTAGTCGAATAGTCAACAGTAGTAAAATATAACCACTCAATTATTTTCTATAATAATTCTTGTATGTTTTAATCACAAAAAAAATCAAATGAGGTTTCTTTTCACGTTAATTGCTTTTAATATTCGGTAGTTACTCGAAATTAGTTGGTTATTAGCTTTACCTATTTATAATTTACTCCGGACATTTAATACTGCAGATAATTATACAATCAGGTTAAAGGTTAGTTCGACACTAATTACTAATTCTGAGAAATAGTTCCACGCCTGAAGTTACTAACAAGGCGCCTTGTACTACCGAAAACATAAGCATATGAGCACCTATTTACCCAACCAGAAGTAGGTACAACTTAAAATTACTACTGTACGGAGAGCAACTCATTAACGTACTACTATGCTTCGAAAAACAAACATGCTTTTAACAAGCCTCTCATAATAAGAACAAGCTTATGCTTAAACATTTTTCGAACGTCAGTCACAGGGTAGTAAGGGCGCGGTCAAATCAAGAGATTTAAGTTAGAGGCTACTACATTTATTATAGCTCAAAAACGTAGAATGTCAATTTGATTTTTTTGCGAGAATGAAACATGAATGCATGCTGCATGAATATTATGAAGTGACTGAATGAGATGGTTAGCTCCGACGTGAAGAAGATGCTCTTGGACTATTTTTTTTTGAATCGCTTCATTAATAAATATCGCGTTTACTTACATGTGCGTTATCGTAACGTTTCGAATCAAATATTTAACACTTAATAATACTTAACGCAAAATAGTTCTTTGAAAGGCGATAGGAACGCTGTTTTAAAATAATAGTGCTAAACAGCTAACTATTGATGATAGGTAATTGCGCTCTATTAGCCCCTCGTTACCTAATTTGTCAAAAAACTACCCCAATTACTAGCACAATATCTTCGAGTCAATGGAACCGAGCCCTTAAGGAACCCGACGTCATTATCCTATTTCATTCATTTTCGAACGCAGCTGGGTGAACCGACTTGCATCGACGGAGTCTAGTAACGAACTTAAGTAAAGTTAATGACGCCAACTTGACTACTCCCCTTCCTCGTCCGAAGAAATTGGTCGGTAGAAAGTTAACCCACAATCGGTGGATGTTCGAGTGTGAATTGTTCTTTTATCGGATACTTTTCTTGTTGGTGTTTTGTTTTAGATTTGTACTGACGTTCCGTGTGTATAGAACGTTTTATTTGCGTTATCTTTGAGCTATCAATGTTCAGGGAGATTGAGCTATCAATGTTCAGGGAGTATACCAGACTAGTCGAAGTGAGAAATAAACTGATACAATCCAAAGACTTAATAGTGAGCCTAGTATGCAAAGTTGGCGGCTGACGGAGACTAAAGAAATTCAGAATGTAGAATGTCAGTGACCCGCAGTCGTTAACAGTATTGGAAGCAATACTAGGCTGATAGTGACCCGTAGATTTATGCAGCAGCCTGTTTGATAATTTAAGCAACATTTTTTGGAAATATCTATCAACTATAATCTAGATAAATCGTGAATGTCAAGGCTTTCTATTAAATTAGTGGACTATAGTTACGCTGTTATCTTAAAAGGAAAGTGTTTTACACCCGCCTGAAGTTATCAAGTATTTGATATACTTGGTTTATTTTCATTGGAAATTACCACTACCGCTCGTGAGTAACCCAGATTGATATAAAAGACTCCGAGATCAACTATGTACTAACAATTCTGTTTATTTGTAAACCACATACTCCTTGTCTAAGAATCAAAGTCTCACCAAAAACACAGAATTATTGGCTTAGTTCCTAATCAGTTTACGGGTCGACTATAAAAAAAGAATTGCTACAAACAAACTTAAAG
Organism: Anticarsia gemmatalis; assembly: GCF_050436995.1. Classification (NCBI taxonomy): domain Eukaryota; kingdom Metazoa; phylum Arthropoda; class Insecta; order Lepidoptera; family Erebidae; genus Anticarsia; species Anticarsia gemmatalis. The sequence continues at coordinate 8,312,728 of NC_134752.1, forward strand.
TCTGCATTACATTTTGCGTTCAAAATTCAGTTGCAACAATAGTTCCCTCAAATAACTGAGTGAAACTAGAACAGTTTATAATTTGCGGTGTCAGGGAACTTGTTATTGCAACTAGCGATATCCAAAGCCATTGATATTACTGTTGAGGAGTATTATTCGCTATAATAGAACTTTGTTAAGACATTGATTTCGTATTAACAAGTTTGAAGATATCTGTTATAAGATTTGACGTGGACTGAGAATTTGTAGAAGCAAATGCTTTAAGGGAACTTAGCTACATAATAGAGCTGTATTCCAATCTTATGGATAAAAATGATAACATTTCAAAACTTCTTTTAAAACTAACATCGTCATTAAAATTTCTCAGTACACAAATTGCTTACACTAAGCCTCGACAGACGTAGAAATATTATAAGAAAAAGATATAATCTATTTAAAGAAGTGCCAATCAATTGAACTCCTTATGGCCACAAAAAAAATATATTATCTTCCACCATTCATCACATATGGCACAATTTTATCTTCGTATAAAAGCTTCCGTGGTTTAGTAGGCTAAGCATCTACAAAATCACTAGTTCAGTTTGATATCATCTATTAGACGTATTAGTACTAAAATGCAGTTCACCAACAAACTTCTCATATACACTATACTTACTACTTACATACATGAAGTTCAATTCGAAGATGCCAATTACATAACAGACGTACAAGTTGGGAAACTATCCTCGATGAACTCAACTGTGACTAACAATTTGTCGGAAGTGACAAAGCCAGCTGTCACATCGTACATGCACCGATAGTTCGACGATCTAACTACAAACATCACTAGTAACCTAATTCGACACAGTCATTAAGTACAGTGGATTTATGTTTAAAAAATCATTATCGTCGGCTTTTTTTTCCTGTGTTTTGTAAAGACAAACTCGTAGACAATCTAACACCTAAGAATCACTTTGGATGCAGTAAAACACACGCAATTTTTTTTGTTCTTTTTGTTAAGATATCGTTAAAAACCGCTATTCAATTAATACTTTAATATCATTTTAGTTATTTGGTCCCTGTCTACCCCTATAAAAAAAAGCGTGATTTTATGTATTATATGTTTGTGTATATTATGTATAAAATAAGAGTCAAATAAATATGATTATTTTTATCATAACTTGAAACAAATTCAAAGCTACGTAAAATAGTATTATTTGAACTGATATTCAACAGAAAATAACATAATTTTAGAAACAAATTGGGCTTTAATATAGCAGCGGTCCCTGCATACTATCTTAAAGGCCTCATCGCAACCCGAATAAAACTACGTAATTTGGTTTGTCAAATTGCCTGGGTTTGGACTGACTGCCCTCATTAGGCCTCACTCTTACATTTTATTGAAAGTGGTACCTTTATTTTGTTTAGAATCGTTGAAGTGCTTTGTTTTGCTAAAACGTTTTCTTATTAGGTATTGTTTCGGCACGTTAATGTAACCCATTTAATCGTAATTAAGCCGGTATTTGCACGGAGAAATATCCCGGTCATTGTATCTGTTACATATACCCGATGATTACAATTTGCAATAGGTATTCAGCTGCATCTTTTGATTTGTATATCGTGTTGATTAAATTTCGTAATGGACACATATTTCTGATTTTAATTATTTATATATAAAGTGAAAAATAATTAATTGTGTAGTGCACTATCGGACTATTTAAAACATGTAATTACTATATGCAAACAGCCATTATCGTGCATAATAAAGTACTAATTTAAATAAATGTAACAATGTTTGAGCTTCCATTTGCTGAATACCATTCTCAAATAGTTTAGTTCCAAAAATATTTGTGCTCAAATTAGAGAGTAAAATAGTTTACCCACTTCAACCAACTGATTATTATAAAATCTAGTTTTAAAGTATATTTAATGTTAATATTTTTATAGAAAAGGGACGCTGACAAAAGCAGACTCAATTTTTAAACAAATACTTTCGTCGATAACAATGTAAATGAAGAATAAAATCTGTCAAAAAAAAAACTTAGTTATAGTTTTCAAAACACTACTACTCATTAGTGGCAATATATTTACAGTCACAATATTTCTTTGCCTTGATTATACAATACCTACTTACCAATCCGTAAATAAAAGCCTTATCAACTCAGAAGACTTGCAGGAAAATCCAAAAAGGTAAGCAGATATTTGACAATAGGCCCCCATGTGACGAGGGCGAAAACCCATCGCATTTTATCGGCCACAATAACAATCCCATGCCATAGGTAGCTGAGGGTTATCCCAACAGAGAAACTCAATTATTTTTCCCCAAACTCGGGGTAGAAACTGTTCTCTCCCTGTTTCCCGTTTCTTTAAACAGTCTCAAAGCAATTTTCGGTGTACGTCAATTTTGTTCGAGAGAAGTGGCAGTCTTGGAGTGAGATCATTGAACTCACTCGCCTTTTAACTCCTAGCACGTCGCTTTTCAATCACAATTAGTTCCTAACTATTTTATTTCTTTTTATAGACGCTAGCGAAACGAAAACTGCACTTTTTTCTTAATTTTCGTACCAGCAATAAATAATAATTGCAGTGTCACACTATAAGTACTATTTAGGCACACAAGCATTAATGAAACTAAATTATTTTTTACATTAGTTGTAATCGTGCGTTAAAGTTAGCTGCTACGAATCATCTTGGGGGTACCGATCAACAGTTTTTCATTATTCTCTATTTATGTTTCTCACAGGACATTACTATTTTATATATTTATGGGGCAAACTAAAACTCATCTAGCATGCAATGTTTACAATAATTTCGCACGTAGAATAGAACAAGTGACGTAAGGTCCAAGTCATCTCTATTTTAGTACCGGGGTAATAGCCGTGCGGTCTAAGAATAAACTTTCAGTAAAGTTTGTGTGGGTGCTAAGAGTTCGGTATTACAGCTGTGGTCAGCTGCATGTTATTGTGGATTTACTACCTATATTTTTTATGAATAATTACGAGAAATACTTACTTTTACTAGTACGTTTGTGTTGAAGGATTTGGGAAAGCACTACAACACCTGCTTACAAATCATGGCGGTCCCATGAATGTGTTTAGTTAAATATTCCGCTTGCAACTTTTCCTACATCTTTTCAGATTTGCATCATGTGTTTTGGAGCTTATAAACGTACACTAGGTATAACCTATTATGTTATAGCTATATTAACACTACAATAAATGTGTTTTTCCTGAGATTACGAAAGATAAGATACGACGAACATCATTAAACTATATTTAAAGAGTTTTGCTATGGATTTTTCAATAGGTCATAAAGAAACCTGCAATGCCGGGTGATGGGAGAGTCGACACTAGACAACAAATTCAACATTAACATCAACTTTCAACACAAAATCAAAACGCAGTAACTAATTCACGCTCAGCTTTCGCTCCGAGCAACACAGTCCCAAAATTGCATATCAAATCACGTTTTAACTGCAGGCTATTTTAGCCTTACATTTTTAGCCTCTAGTCTCGGAGCCGTCAGTCCTCCGTCGTTGATTAATTGCTGTCGACGTCTTCGTCCCAACTGATTGATTACATTGTAATCTTGTTTGTGACTTGACTGATGTCGGGAATTGTATCAGTCTTGTTTTTCATATTTCCCGGTTTTGATAATTAGCAGCCGTAGTTTTATGGAATGGTCGACAGCTGGTATTTGCTTGTTGAATTTGTTAGAATGATTTGTCATTGTTTTGACTGTTGAGATTTATTTGTGCCGTTTTGAATGCTTGAGTTGGGAAAAGATTTATTAAGTTGTGATTATTTGAAAAGGTGATTTTATGCAAAACGATGATCGAAGGAGAAATAAACAGGAGTATTTGTGTTGATCTCATTCTTAAAATTTTAATCAAATGATCTTATTTATTCGTGTGATTAGTAACAGTTTTGGATATTACAGCTAAATTACAGAGCTTCAAAAATCTGCTTTACAGTTGTACCTGTTATCAGTAAATTGAAGTTGCATTATCTTGAAATATCCAAAGCCTAATCTATCTAATAAGTGTTTTTCCACTCTTATATTATAGGTAGCAGCCGTATGCGAAGCTTCAAAAAATTCGAGCATAACTTTGCCCAACCTAGTAATCGAATCGAGGTTCTCATCAACAGCAATTACGCTCACGGCTATTTGATCAACGTGGCAGTTAAACCACTTTTATGCTGAAATCTTCTTTATAAAAGTCATAAATTTAACCATATTTTGGTTAAAACATGAGATTTATTTACCTCAAATTATTGGATCAAATTTCGCAGCTGTGAGTAAGTATATAATTATTTAATTAACTAGAATCTTTTCAGTCAAAGAACAATGTGTAATAAAATCTGAAAGTCAAAAGCTCTTGTAGGTTTGAGCCTTTGTTTCTACTTCTTGGAAATAGAATATTCGAGGCTAAAAATGGACAAATAGGTATTATAAATAGAATGTTAGAAGAACGATGTATTATATGTTTAAGTCTTTAGCCACATTTGCGGCAAAATATTTTCATACCTATTAGCTTGTGGTTTGCAGTAAGGTGTACTAATATAAAAAAGTGAGGAATTTTTGACACCAAACATCGTGTAGATTTTTTATCCTTTATTAATTGAACGGATCTAGAAATTTCTTCAGAATCCTGACACAATATTTAATAAGAACTACGTAAGATTACATGCAAAGTTAAACGTTTGAAGCTACTGAACATTCCTAGTGTTTAATGATCGTATTGGCCCGAAACTATATTATCTCGTTACTGTCAATTAGTTCGCACAACTTCTACGATACAATGCTTTATAATCGACTGTATATACTAAAACCGCCGAACAAACTTTATTTTAGAGGCAACATGTTGGGTTTATGCTATCCACATCTGATTCTAGACTTTCACCAGATGCTATCTTTATACGAAGGTTCAATGACCCCGTTAGCTTAAAAGAAGTTTCGTCTTCTTAAGAAAATACTTTTTTTTTCTTTAGGTATATTTTTGTGGGAGGCCGATGTTGTCAAGGTCTTTTTCCGACTGTATTTAAAATTAAATCGGTTAAAAGGCTTCACCAATCAATTTGTAGAAAAAACGAACAGGATATTTTTATTTGCAAAGATAATTCAGCGAAATTGAGACATCATTAAACGTGCCGAAAACCGGGATTATATTGATTCACCAAAACGAAATGATAAATTAATTTAATCTTTCTTCAATCCAGTTTATACTGTGGAAAATCGACGAGTAACAAGCACTGCGTCCCATCCGTACCAGTTTCCATATACCCGGTATAGTACTTACAATCTCCTTAATGGATTCTCAGATCCATCATGCTATGCTTCGCCCACCCTATTTAGCTCCTACATAAATGCTGACAGGGCGCCATAGTACGTAGCTCTACAGTTACTACAATCTGTTCCAAATATTAGTTCCAAGACACTTGTAATATCACTGTGTAACTTATGAGTAATAGGAATGTCCTGTCAACCGTCAATTTTACAAGCATATCTCAAAGGAGACGTAATATCAAGTTTTATTGCATTTCAATATACGACGCCTTCTGTGACATTCCTAACGAATGAATATGTACGAAAAAATGTTTCATTTGGCATTCCTATTATTTTATTGTAGTAAAATATAGGAGAATTATTCTCGATATTATTACTTTTGCATGTTTTTCACGCTTCAAAGCACGAAAGTCATATTGGTTTTCAAGAGCCTACTATATGTTTTTGATACCTAATATTACATTACTAAAGAATAGATATTATGTAACTTGACATCTACTTACATCTATCAGGTTACGAGTATGAGGTTTTATAAAAAGCTGCAAAAGAAAAATGAAACGAAACATAATAACTTCTCAGTAACGTGTGCTATTACACGCAGCTCACAAAGTAATTTAAAAAGAAAACATTCCGGTGTTTGCCTTTGGTTACACGGGAAATGGCAGGGAGATTTTAATCTCACCAAGAAATTCAAAGGGCTTACCACGCCCTTAATTTAAACAATAAAAAAGCCACTCAGCATCAATACGTCTAAATGAAAACAAACATGCAAACACCTACGTTGAATTAAAATAAGCTACGTAAACAAACCTTAATGAAATCGAAACCGGCCAAGTGGGAGAATAACTCGCGAGCCGAGAGTTATCAATACCAATATTTGAAGTGCTGATTGCCGGATTAAATGCGGATACACAGCCTTGTGCTACTTCCATATTTCTGACGTAATGTACGCTCCTTACTCCCCCCGCTACTTGACGGTATTCTTGTCAACACTGCTGTTGATTGTATAACGAAGGAATCTAAATTCCAAAGAAAATTCGGAAGTCTCAAGTTGCATAACTCAAAACTCCTGAACAAAAAATATTTTTCCACGTGATTCTGACAATTTTTATGATCACGGTTCGAAATGGAAACGAAACGCACGATAATTTTGAAGGATAACTATACAATACGCCTAAGCACTGTAAGCACGCATTGATTTTAGAAGACTAAGCTACCGATGAGGCCTCTGTACAATTTTTTGAAGTTTCGTTATAAGGTACATCGAGTATGTTAACAGGAAAACTTTTGGCGGGAACACTAGAATAAATTGAACTGGTATAAAATAAATGTTTTCATCTAACTCGGGGGTTTAGATATCGGAAAAAAATATTATCATTGTACGAGTATACGGGCGGTGTTGTTAGTATTGAAACGGACGGCATAGGCCGCTGTTTTTTAGAATATACCGTGTGTCAGCGTCTAGTTATCCCGCCTGTGAAAATACAATGAAGCTTTGTTGATTTTTATTTAGCGTTATATTAAATTCTTTGGCAGCTAAATGCCGTATTGTATAGCTTTTGGAAAAATCAGGGCACAATTTGAATTTTTCAGGGGTAGTCTCCTTAAGTGTTTTATAATGATTACCTTTTTCATTCATACTGAGATAGTTCACATATCTAAGTTGACAACTATTTGATAGCCACCTTGCTGTTCATTGATTTCTGGATAAGATTATAGTGATTGACATATACGGCAAAGCAGCAATGTACTAGTAGTCAACTGAGATAAGTGACACGCATAAACAACTAGAATGTTGTCTCACTGGATTTTTAAAATAACAAGTTACAATTAAAACTCCCTTATTCCAAAACAATAACACGATATGAATGAGGAATAGACAAAAGCAATGCAAAACTACTTTAAATCTACTAAACTTTCAATAGAATTAATTTACTTTACAACAAGACAAACAACAACTCAATACACAAAACTACTTCCAAAGTCTTTAAATGAACAAAGTAATATCTGAACTAATCAAGCATCAACGCAAAAGCAGTGACAATTGTTAATAATTACAAGAATAAAAGGAAAGAGAGGAACTCCGACAGATTGATCGTAGTCGTAGATTTGTGGGAACAAGAAACTTCACTGACAGATTACAGCGGACGAAATAAATCAAAATGTCTATAGTTTTTACGCTCCAACGGTTGTTCCTTTATAGAATGAAGTTGCAAATGAATTTCTTGGATCTTACTTTTCTTGCTATTGAATATTTCGCTTTTCGGATTTTCTTTTCTATTGAAAATATTTTTGCTATAAGCTAAGCACGTACTCATTTTTAATTTCAACGCAGGTGGGGAGCAATATAGGTACGAAAAGCAATTAAAATCCTTTGAAAATATTCAGCAATTACCGATATTAATCATAATAATTATCTTGTTTATGTGAAACTCTTTGGCGTAAGTTCCATTTACCGATGCCCCGGCAAATGGTCACGAGTTCGTAAAGAGAAAGTAGAATTCTTTTATAAATTAGTTTGTATCATTGTTCACTCAAAGACTAAAAGCAAAACTTCCGGGTTAAATAAGATTAGTCTAATAAAGCGGACTTTTAGCTAAGATTTCCGAGTAATTGTATGGTTTAAAACGGCCACGAGGACGTAGAACAGTTTATTAATATCCCTAGTAATATGAAAAATGATACTAGGCTTGCCCCATATTACTTGCAACTAACATTGTTGGACGAATCGTAAGTGTATCTCATACACCTCTGCATACACTTTTGGGTGTGATATTATGTATGTCCTTAACATAACATTTACCAATTGCCTCTAAGGCTGCTATAATTTGCAATATTATTATATACGAAACTGCGTATATAATAATATATTGCAAATTAAACTTACGCCGTTATTGCCTCGAGGTGTGTCTTGTGGTTCAAAACACGTGCCGTGAGTTACCACACAAGGCTGGCTTTCCACAGATGTGCTAGTGACATAATGACGTCATACTGTTGGTATTTTTTTCCAGCCTATTTGCAATGGAAACTCAATTTAAAATAATAATAATAGACTAAACATTATTTATTTGTTTGCTTGATCTGAAATTAGCTTAGGAACTGTATTAAGATTCCGTGCGGACGAAGCTACGGTCGCCAGTTTTAGACTAAATTAAAAGTATATGACTTTGTGTTGATTATTTATTTATTCTTAATTGCTCGAAGTTGGGTTACGTGCCTGTTTTATGGCAATATTCTCGTTATCTGTGACAAAAACCTATCATTACAATAGAACTATACTGTATTTCACGCTTGCGTGGTGTTGTAAAAATATTCAGAAATATAGACAATAATTCGGTTTTTATAAAACGTTTCACATTTAAATGACAGAGCGTGAACAAACGGCTGTTTGTGAAATTGTAATTACAACTACCAAGAATATAAAAAATATTCACCCCAACGCCTTCTGTGTAACCTAGCCTTTACATAATATATAACATCCTCGCAGACGATGTCTGAAGGGTCACTAGTTTCATAAAATGTAATGTGAAGTTTCAATATAAAATATGTTCTTAGATCCGAGCGTAGAGAACGAAAACGTGTATAATATACGATATTTGATAGGATTTGCTATTTCCTCTCCTTTATTATGGCCACAATATAATATCCCTCAGTCTGGCCGTTTGATGTGAGATCATCCCGCGCTTATTTTGTAATGAATATGAATATATCGGGCTTTATGTCAAACACAAACTATATTCATAGAAATTCTTGAATAAACTTTTTATTACATTGTATTACTGTTTTTATTGCTTGTACATACATACATACATACATGTCATAACATCACGCCAGTTATAGCCGAAAGTGTACACTTTCCTCTGCCTTATCATGGACAATATTGCATTTATCAGGCACTTTACCAAACTATTGTTGCGAAAGATTTTATCATAAATTAGAAAAGACTAATAGTACTTGCACGACCCGGGAATTGAACCTTTATAATCAGCAGTCGACCGCCGACCGCGCCGCAGTGGCAGTCATTTCATAAGTTTTTATTGCTCGTAAATATATATTACAATCAAGTAATGTAAATTTTGCTCGACTTGCGGAGGCACTGCCGTGCCCCCAGATACGCCTACAAGTACAAGCTGACAAAGTTATGTAGGTCTTATAATAATAATATAAAGTACATAAATAAGTAGTATTTCATATTTTCCTCAGTGGGGAACGAGAAAATAAATCGGAAGACACTTCATTTGTCAAAAGAATAACTTTACTGGAAAATGTTGAACATTATTTATTTAAGTGCGCCCTTTTCAAATCTGTCTTTTATTTATTTTACTTACGAAGAAAATAACTGTGAATATTTTCAATAAACTTCGCAAATAGGTTGAAATAATACTTTCGAAAAATGAAACTTAGATTGGTTTTGTGAGTATCGGTATTAAATTGACAATAGAAATGAAAATAGTTACTAAAAGTATGTTTTATCTTGAGATATATAACTTTGTCTCATATTGAAAACCTAGCCTAAAATATAAATTTAAATTATCTAGGATAGATGACACCGAACATATTTGACTGGAGTTACACCGAACAACTAGACTATAAATTTATTGAAATGTAATATTTATTACAAAACTTAAGGACTTATTTGAATTACTATTCGTCTAAATTTAGAGTTATCTGTTACACTTCAACTATCTGTACGACTTTGTAATAAGTATTAGGTCGGGGAAAAAGTCTTTTCGCATTATAGTATTTATGAACTTGTAATAAAATCTTTTCTCTAGACAAAAAAGCTCGATATTTGGGTACCTCACGAGCTCACTGAAAGAAACCTAATGAACCGTATACTCATTTGTGATTCTTGAAGCCAAAGAGATTTTATTAGAAGTTCATACATACTATAATGCGAAAAGACTTTTTCGCCGACCTAATATTATTTTGATACCACTTTTAGATTTAGGACGGGCTTTGCTCCAAAACTCAGATGTGACGACGCAACGTATATCTACGTCACTTGTCTTCAAATCTTGTATTGATGTTACACGTCGCTTTTGCGATGCGTCGACGCAACGCAGTAATGTAGTTTCGCTCTTTAACATATTACATATATAAGTAGCCCAGTCTACGGGAAAGATTGTTCGTGATAAAAATCTAAAGATGTTCTTAAACTTGGACCTTTTCTTGGAGGAATATTAAATAAAAACTACTATACATCTAGTTTTGCAGCCCGCCTATATTGCCTTCCGATAATTATTTAGCCTCGTTTTCACCACTTCTAAATAAGTATCGAATAGTTAATCAGATGGAATATTGAAAGTTGTTTTCATACAATTCCCGTCACTTTGTTCATCGGAAAGCTTAACATACTCACCTATAAACATGAAAACGGGCCTTAATATTAAAAAAAACTAACCGTGATTATTTGACCTGCCTATCAACGAAAAAATGCTAGTCTTAAAACACTAGACTCAACTGAAAGGCCCGCATTATACAAATCAACGTTTCAGTACAAAGATGTAAGTAAACATTAGTTACTGCGTCAATCTGAGAAGCTTAATGACGTCACTGATACGATTACCGTTTAAAAGGAATGCTTCAAGCGCTTCCAGTGATTTACTGGAGAAACTGATTAACGAAATCTTATGAAACTTGAACGAGAATTGTGCAGTTGTGGTATGGCCAAATGGTTATTTGTTCGTGTAGTGTTTGAAAATGCAAATATTATTATATTTCTATTTTAAAGACAAAATTTAATAAAAGTTAGGTATTATACACATAAAAATTTTCACAATGTTATAATTACTTACTTTAAAAACGTATTTTGGTTATGAGATTGGCATAAAAAGTACTCTTCTTTTTCAAAATTTTCATTTTCAATTTAAAATTTTAATACACAAATCATTCTCGGAAATCAAATCTTCCTTAATTTGTTGATTCCCTTGCAATCAACAGGTGTGTACAGCCCACATTTCCGACATAAATGTATGTATACTTTTTGCGTCACCGGTAATGCAAAGCCTCGAACAAGATAACATAGGGTCAGACCCCTTCGTATTTTGATGCGGGTTTGGCAGTTAAACTTACAGTTCTTCTCTTATCGGTTTATTGAACAATAATACTGAGGTTTTGTAATTGTAGAAATTTGGTTACCTACATTTAAAGATCAAATTACTAATCTATATACTATCGGAAAACTTTAAAGAGATACAGTTGGCATTTTTGTAGGAAATCGTCAGAACTAAATAAACTGCTGATCCGAAGCATTCTTTCGCCAAGAGTTTGCTGCTAAAGAAGCCGTGAACAGAAGTTAATTAAAATTTATTTTAGACAACAAAGTCCCGGAATAATATAGGTATTTATCCTTTATTCAGTTGTTATCTAATTGATGGAAATTGTTCGGCCCTCTCTGAGCTTATGCATACGTTATCGAATGTATATAAAGTTTTCTTTGAGAGTATTGTAATTTTATGTTAATCATTATCATCAGTAAAAATTACAAGACATCTAACAAAAAGCACTGTATATTTTAACAGGATTAATCCAACAACTCGAAATACCTACTTTATTCATACGTACTCGAGTACACAAGCCTCATACACAAGGCTAGTCTTACATCCTTCAGTTGTTTCTTTCCAACAATAGAATAAGATCTATCTCATCTCTTTCTGTGTATTGTACAAAGCGGCTAAGGAGATTATCTCAAGAATAGACAGTCGAGTTTATTGTTGATATTTTTCAACTTTCTGCTATCATTGTAACGAAATTATGTTTTTGTCGAGTTTTTATATGACCTACTTTTGTTAAATATAAACATGCTTTTCTATTACATTTATCGAAGTTTATTATACAACTCATTACACCTCTACTCGATTGTATTCTATCATTCTATAGGTAATTTGTTGCTATTATATTAATTTACTATAATCACACAGCTTTTCCGTAGCCGTAGGCCGATATCAAAAAACATCACTTGGTTTGATCCTCACAAACATACCTTGCTTCATTTACATCCTTACATCTTGTCATCAAACACATCAAACATTTAATTGTGCCGTTATTACTTTGAAAACGCAATGCTTTAATAAAACACAGAATTTTAAATGCAACATCTGTACATAGCTACAGTTGCTTCAAGAATTGTCTTGCCTTTTAATCCTTCTACAGTCTACTCTTTACTTCACCACTTTTACTTAACAACCCAAACTACCTATAATTAAACACTAGCGTCGAACAAAATACAACTAATTGTCCCATCGCACCGTTCAATTCGCGTTCACAGAAAACGCTTTGAGGGTTAATTATCAAAGTCCTTTTTCCTTATCTACCCCAATACTTTTAGGAGCCGACTGTCTAACACAAAGCAAATTGCTAATACTCGATAGCTGTGGGAAAGGGCGCCGAATGGCCCATTTCCTGAAGGAGCTTTATCTTTTCTTTGCTTAGAGAAGTTGGTATATAATGGACTATGTTACAACTATAGGACCATTCTTAACCTCATCTCTCTATACCTATGTGATACCACAATCAAACTCTTCATATTCTAGATATTAAAAACTTATTTGTTTAAAATATTACTGGTATTAATATTAAACAAATTACATTTTGAGTAGGGTTTGGGTTTGAGATTTCGTGATAATAAAAACGACAAAATACTGAGCTTAGTATTTCAAATTCTTAACTTGGTTGAAACCAACATTTTTCAAACCTTAAAAATGAGAACATTTCTGTGCAAAAGGTAAGCGTTTTCTGCCAGCATTCTTCGTCTATAGAAGTAAGACGTCAAGACCTTCGCCCCTAATACGAGTTTAAGTTTTACGACAGCGAGTCCGCGGTCGTTACGATGTTATTATTATGCTGATGGCTTTCAGCCGATATTTGGACGTCGCTATATTTTTTCCTATCACTCCATCTTTTGGGATCGTCTGCCATAAAGTTTCGAGGGCCTTTTCTATGGCGGTTTGAGTTTGAATGGGGAAATGTTGATTCGAATGTGCTTCAAGTTTGTCATAGCGTGGAATTATTGCAAGCGAAATGACTTTTCGATACCACTTCACTTTCTAACTTACATAATTTTATTACGACCCAGTTTTGGTTAACAGGAAAATAACTTTATCAAATGCAATGACAAGGGGATTTTAGCAATATTTTTAAATCTAATATTTTTACAATAACTGAGTAAATACTAGGTATTATAAAGTTCTCAAAATATTTCTTCGTGATATAAGATGACTTTTATTTTAAAATCGTAGTTCGTCTATTTTACATAACGTTCTTCTACATAATTTTAAAATATCATAACTTGAATAACATTAAACGTTATTTTACTGGATTTTTTTATAAAATCGTATTTATAAGCAATTTTCTTGAAGAAATAAAATGGCGATATCGTTGTCAGGTGTGTCTGTTCTCATGGAAAGGTCGATTAATGGACGGGTTACCATTACGGTTATTATGTTACCATCCCATCGTTATTTAGTGGCGAATTTATTTATGTTTTTGTTATGCCTTCGATCATAGCGTTTTTTATTGCACCTTCGATATAACGGAATGATTGTTATTATAATGTAACGTTCTTCTATTTTGACCCTGTATGTTAAATTAATTCTGAGTGTGTACTGCTTGATTTTTTATACACGTACGACATTGTAAAGTTAGTAAGATTGACATTTGAAATGACATTTACAAATTAGTTCTTGCAGCATACGTTTGGGGTGCTGAACAGTTATTGAAACAAAACTTATCTGTAGCTACTCGGCTGTTGATAGAAGATAAAAACAGAAAATAGCCCCTTCAATTTTTTTCGTATAGATAGAAAAAGAGATCTAGATAGACTGTTTTTTCGTTTTGTCTCCAGTACGAGCTCTGAGATAATATCTTATGTATTATTTTCTATCAAGCAGACGCTACTCTCACTGATCACACAAAATCAGTAAGTACTCTAAGTAAATTTTCTTTAAAACTTTCAACTTCAGGATCAAGTGTCCATAACCCTTTATCGTAAATCTGAACGTCTGAATTTCAAACGAGAATTTTTATTGACATCCGACTGATAAAGACTTTACTTTGCGAAGATAACGCCTTTGTTTCTAGAAACTTCGTTCAAAGTAACTGATAGTAATTAAAACTCATATTTAGTTTGCCAATTACTGTAGAACAGGATGATTAGTTTCGACAGTTGTTGTAATAATCTTTAACAAGAATAAGAATGGATTTTATTAAAGAGTAATAAAGTTGAAAGTCAAGGATCTTGAATGTATTTTTAGCAATTAGTTAATTATGTATTCTCTATTGTTAGAGACAACAAAAAACACAAAATCATACTTACCCCTTGATGCGTGTATGAAAAAGTTATTGGTTTCTTTTATGAATTTAGAGAGGATAAAACGATGTATTGAGGGAAGTTTGTAAAAATTGGATAATTCTAAGAAAGTGTTGCAAAATTCAGTTAGGTTAATTTAAATAATAAACATGAATGTTAAAGAATGAGTATAAACGTGTCATTGTAGTTTAAAGAGGGCTTATAAATTCAAACTTTATTTAAAATTTTACGTTTCAAATCAGATAGGTACCTTCAGATAAAATGAAAGGTCTTTGAAACTACTGATAAATCTAGGTGCACTGTCCGATGTCTTACTCGTACAAAAGCCTGATTAAATCTTTTGTGGGCTATATCTTTTAGTCGCGGTTTTGGGATAGCCAATTGTTACGATCTCGGACTGCAACTAATATAAAAGAAAGCATATTTAAAGGTTTTTTTAACTTATCAGTACTTATATACATATAAAGTAATTAAAAATACATCGCCTTCTTACATAAAAATAATATTCATTCAAATCACCTCATTTTGTACCAATTCTTTGAGGAAACATTCGTTAAAATTTAAAGGCTAAACGCCGTGCTATGAATAAATGAATAGATTTTAATAAAGTACCTAATTATTCAACTCGAGTTAAGAACTACACAACCCCAACCACAGAAACAGTATATACGAACAAAAGTACCTGTACCAGCCAAAAATTTCGCCAGAAACATAATGTCAAAAGTTACGTTAAGGGTTCGTTCGCATCAAAAGTACGGTACCCCAAAAACTTACCGCACTGCATATCAAACAACATTGAATATGAAAAGTTGTTCGTAACCACAGACATTGAGTAAACTAGATAGCTCAACTTCACTTAAAGATTTTTACAGTCACTTAATTTTATTTGAGGTGTTATCACGATCTCTCAAGATATGACGGAGGAAGAATCTGTTGAATTTACAATTGAGGTCAAAATCAGACCTTAACAGTGTAAAGTCCAAACATCACAAAATTTTGATCATGATAATATCACGTAATAAGCTTTAATTGCAGTGCAATCGAATTAATTAAGAACAATTTAAGCCACGAGCTCCTCCACGAGTTAATGTGATCTTAATTTCCTAAATATGCAACTATGATGAAATATTTTTATATAAAGACTAAGTGTGTACTGGTTTTATATTTTGACACCGCATGAGCCACGCTCCAACTTGGGGTTAGCACTATCTCATAATCATTGGCCTGACTACATCAATCCAGATGATTAAGTTCAATAGAACTATCTAGTCCATTTAATATCTGTGGCCATAGCCATAGTAAGGGATTGGAGTACTACTACAGAACTAACAAAGAATATTGAAAATGCATGACCCACTGCTCTTGGGGAATGTCATGCGCTACAAGTTGTACTAAACTTCTCTCATACTTGTTTTGTATGCCGGACGCTAGGCAACTCGGGTTTGTGTTATGTAGTTAACTATTTATGATTGTAATGTTTCAAATTATGATTGCTATGTACGGATATTTTTTTTTTTACACAGTGTCGGTCAGTTTTTATTTCGATTTGAAAATATTAGTTCATAAACCCAGGGGATCAAGACTTTTTTTATATAGAAATTACCTATCTCGGTGATTCGATCATATAGTAAGTGAGCATCAATTTGACTGATTGGTATTTGATTCAGTTATCTCCAAATCATGTTAACTATATATAAAATTATATATAATATATAAATATAATAATATACTTAATATAAATAATAATATAATATAATATAAATTATTATATCAAATTACTGGGCAGTTTATAATGAGTATTGTAATATTCAAGGCCTAATCCTTCCTTCGTTCGGGAGGAGATACTTACCCAGCATACCTACTTACTCATTACAATCACTGAATCTATCACCAGCTCGGAAAAGGGTTAGAACCGTATGAGAGGCCTAGCATGAAACTAACGGCTTCTCATAAATGTAAAAAAAGCAAACTGAGGGTAAGCCTATTCCGAAACTAGAATGAAGCCGACTATCACGAACGCAGCGGCTATTCGGTGCTCTCTAATAAACCTAATGTGTGAACAGTATAATGTACGCATTAGCATTTCATTACACCTATGTAACCATTGTGTTTGGCTTTACTCAAAATAGCCGATGGACATTACGGCCTATGGCTTTAGCAAACGTTTTTAATCCATTTAGTAGAGAATCGTGACAATGTACTTTAAAATAACAATTTTACTCGATGATTATGGAAAAGCAAATAAGTAATCTACGTAAAAATATATTTTTGGAATTTATCCTCTAGTAAGTAATTTAACTGGAATTCAAATTATTACAGCTGTCTGAAACTCTCACTCTTACTTACGTCTTGTTATCTATCTATTTGCCTGTTATTTAAATATATTTTGCTCATAATTCATAAACTTTTTTGTATGGACTGAACGCACGAAATTTTAAAATCTTATTAAAATTATAAAAGACATACTTGTAAATATTTTTATCATAGTATAATTACAACATAATAATATAAACAAGGCTAATAATAGTAAGTGTCTCCACTTCTGACACAGGGAAAATACTTGCCACAAAATACAAAAACATTAACGCCGATACAAAAACCTTGCAAACCGCTCAAGGGAATATACATATTACAAAGTAGTTGAAGCCGGCTACCGTTTAGGGACACCTTAACAGCGGCTTAGCCATAACAATAACAATTACCCTCAGTTGACTCTTGCATTTTAGGGAAGTTGATAAGCCGCTAATCTATTTATGTGACGTATTCATTACTTTGCTTTTTCAAGTTTTAAAAATATTAGGGGAAATTCTCCCTCTGGAGTATTCGGTGTAAAAATATATTGCAAAACAATCTTGAGAGTTCTTCAATCTTTCCTTGATATATACATTCGTGAAGAATGTATATCAAACTTTGTTTTTCATTGGATCTTAATGCTTGTGGTCGATTTAACATAAAATACTTTCTCAGCGAGAAAGTTTATGTTAAAAAGAAAACCGTCTTCCTTCACTTACTATCAGCTGTGATAGGAGCCAAATGCTTTATCCAATAAAAAAGAAAATAAAGAATGTCACGAAAATGGCAATATTACAAATTAAATTCCATTATGATCCACTCTAAACCCAACTGCAGATAGTAAACAAACGGATTACGGACTCATCATTATACTATCCAAAAAGAGAAAACCTACGAATCACAATAGAAGCTTTGATCCCAACAGGCCAAAATAAATCAAATAATACAATAACAAAAAATATATCTAAACCAAAAATCGTACTACCAATAAAATCAGTCACACATAAACTACAAAATATTGTTTACAACCTGTAAACGTAACAAAAGAAATAATATATATGAGGGTCACTAAAAAAGTCAACAACGCACCTTCTTCTTTCGGATTTGCAAGGAGAGAATGAAACATAATTCCAAAACTGTCACGCTGTGTGCTATTTTCTGGAAGAATTCTCGATAGCTCTTCGTACACTCTACAATGAATATTAAACTCTACATAATAACGAATAAGGTTGATAATTGAATATCTATTGGTAATATACAGATAGGACGCGAGTCGCTTCGGAGGATCCGCTTGCCCTTGAAAAGGGTCCGACAACGGAAAGGTTTTCCTTCCCAACAAACATATCAGTGTTATCAATAGATACTTTCTGATTAATTAAAAGTAGGTCTCCAACGTTATTAGGTTCGGGATCCTCTGGTAAATTAATTTAGTTGAAAATCGAGAACTGTTAATGAGAAGTGTAATAAGTAAGAATAATACTTCAAAACAGTTTGATTAAAGACTCAAGTTTAATCAGATTTCTATGATTGATTAAACAAAAAAAGCTATTTATCATACTAGACATACCTATATTAATAAAATCTAGAGATAACACACATTATACTTAATTAATGATAACTTGATAAATTACATCTAAAAGAAAACTAAAAACACTAACTAGCCATATAATAAATCTTATAAAATAATGGCTACACCATTAATTTTCATTAGCACTTTGGCAATAAGTATCTTGGACACTAAGTAGATCAATTCAATTGCAACGATCATTGCGTCACTGGCCATAAAGGATGATAGTAACGACATCACTGTGCTTTGATTGTACGTAATAGAATAGCTATTCGACACAATGGCCAATATTGAATATCAAGTAATCGTTGCATGATAATAATAATACTATATCATCGTATAAGTGCTACATAACGATAGGATATAGTTTACTATGACTATGTGTATTCTTTTCGCAGTATTCGACGTTATTCATGGAATTAGCTAGCTTATTATAAACAATTCTGGCATCTTCGATAATATTGTAAAATAAGTAGATTTTCAAGTGACTACTATTGCATCAGAAAATAATATAATTACTGATCCAACCCACTATATCTTTCGCTATAGGAAATGTCATCCATATCATATTTCATTAAAAGAGCAGAAACATAATAAACGTCAAAACGTTTCGTACATAGCGACACAGTTAAATAAATAATATAAAACAAAGAACTTTATGTTACGTTATAGTAATAATATAAAATATTCGAAATTCCAACAACGAAAACCTATCTCATTTGTCTATTAGAAAAGGTACAATAACATTCACCGAATGGAACTGACTACTTTATTGGCAAAGACAAAAAGTTCCTACATTAGTTCGTAAGACCAACATTCTTTTATTTACTGTACACAGTGTACACGTCTCATGTTACTCTTTATTATATACCTAAACAAACACAAACAAATACATAGGTTTTGTACGTAAATGGATTCGGTCTCACCACTTTGACCGCTACGAAGCTTTATGTAGCAAGGGACTCGGCTCACTTTGTTTCCTTTTTCGTATAAATTTCATAATACAAGATCCAAACATCACTCAGAGGCTGATGAAAGTAAACAAAAGCATTGTTATATCTACTTTCTCTTGGGAGTTTTGCCTAAAAACGTACACAATTTCGCTCGAACACTTGTTATCGTGCGTTGTATGGACTCCCTAGTGGTACATTCGTCTGGTACATTGTTTCAGTTGAAAACATCACTCATGTCATGCGCTCGTCTTAACTTGCTGGAAGCAAATGAAGCTGTGGTACCAACAAACCTGTACGCTCTTTAAAAGTAGTTACACAAAGGGAACGTTTGTGAGCACGTCACTATGCACTTGTACTTGACGGTTTTTTGTAAACAAAACAAGAGTCTGGTTTTAGTTTTAGATCAAATCATAATTTAAGTTGCGTATATAATATTAAATTTCAAATTCTTTTTAATGTTTAAATTACACTGTTATTTTGGCATTCGATTTTCCACGTCATTGAAACTTAATTGAATATGCTTTCATGCTCGAAACATGTTCGGAAAATAGCTCATATTCATAAGTTACTAAAGCCTTTGCACCATAAGCTTTTCGATGTTAGTTTTCATATGAATAGAATAACAATTTTGTGATAATCCCTTGGAAATATAACGTTTTCCTGTTAATACCAGAAACTACACACATGTACCAATGTTATATCGAGAGAGAATGAATGAAAAACAATACATTTATTATTCAAAGCTTGGATAATTTCCAATTTCAGGAATATGAATTACAGCAATTCTGCCTGTCAAAAATAAAGGATTTTGAAATTAATTAAATTGCTTCTATTTTTTTTAAGGAAAAAAATTAAAATAAAACTAATATTTTTACAATCAAAGCACATAACATTTATTTGTAATAGTCAACTTTCCGAAACATCCATGGAAACTATATTAAAGACCATTTAAAAACTTTTCAACATAAAAGTAATTCGATGCCTTTTTCTTCATCATATTTTGTACTTGCTGTTTTTTAAGATGTAATTTTTCAATAAGACATTTTCAACAAGCTTATACACTAAGTTCACAAGTATTAAATGTATGTAATTACATAACACAAGTATTATCAGTCACCCAGGAAAATCACAACTGCCAAAAGTTTGTATTCAACGCAGCTACAAGCCACAAAGTTTACGACGCATTGCCTCCACTGTTTATCTCAACACTTATAACAGCGCTCAACAAATTCTTTATGTCGTTGCATACGTAAAACGTGAGACACACAGAGAGAGGGGGCATTTCGGGTCGTTTTTAGGCGAGAAAACGCAATGATCGTTGTCTTCACACGCAACTCGGGCGCGGGTCATGTGCGGGCTTATTGTATTAAGGCTACAGTTACTTCAAACGTCTAAACTACGGACATTTGTAATGGTTGGTGACCAAAACAGTCCCTGCGACTCACTTGACTACGCCCGTCTCCTGCATGTTATACGTTTGGTCGTTCATATATAAAGAACAGAGAACTAGGAGGCCAGGCAGAGACCAGAGAACGCCACTTGGTACGATCATTATAAACTTCCTTTGCTTCATTCACATCCAACAAACTATCCAAATCATACCCAAACCCAAAGCTTTCCCGTCCCGCAACCGTGTCGTGTGTGTGTCGCTCTTAAGTGAGGAAACGAGGCCAAAAACAAAAACTAGGCTGAATACACACTTGTCGTAAAGTTTTGTTGTATCTCGCTACGTCAAAGAGTCGGCTTGGTGGCTTCTTAGCGTGTGTTTCCTAATATTAATTATGAATGCTGAGGTTTCGGATACTCGTAACTCACTTTGAGGTGAGAACATACTTTATAATTAAGCTTATTACACACAGATTTGAAAATATATATACCTACCTAATTATGGTGTATTTCTAAGTATTCAAATGTAAAGTTTTATGTTATTTCGTTTCGTAGTTGCACTTAGTATCTCTGTTTTCTTAGTATTTTCCCTTTGAACTTCTGTAATTTAGACTTCTAGGTATTTTGGATTGTGTACCGCAAATATTTTCAAGAATATATAAATACTAAGATTCAGAGAACAAATTAGTTGTAACTATTATACAAAGAATTTCTTCAAAAATACTATTTATTTACTAAATAATAATTGGGCAATTACGACTGAATCTCGTTACAAGTGTCTATGATCTTTTGATGAAGGAGATTTTCTACAGTTTTCACAAACAAATACATAGATTTGATATTTCAAATAACTTGTTCCTACGAAAATAGTTCCTACGAAATACGCTGGGAGCGCTGATCAGTTTCTTTTGTAAATTTGGTTTTTTTAGTAGTAGTAGGAAATACGTCACAAAGTGACCACAGTAGCTGACGTGTCATTGACCCTTGTATAACTTTATACTGCAAATATACTTACCTATTTGATTCACTTATGGGTCCGTTGTCTCGTCTGATGCGCACATAACAATAAATTGTTATTCATATTCGATATCAAGATTTCCATACCGTAGATGCAATAGATGTACATTGTATTTTTCTTTACCTTTGTGACGGTGTTATGTGAAAAAAGTAGAAACTCTTTAGTAGCAGTCTTAGTTCTTTTGGCAAACTTGGCTTTATAACCGTCCTTTGTATGTGACAGGCCTTTATGAACCTATTTATTAATTATTTTATAAAACGTTTTCAAAAGTACGGCATTAAACACACGAATAGGCGAATAAAATAAATAGTTTAGCTTCTCCTACAAACAACACTTAGAACAGTTCAAACAAACACAAAAGTGCTATCGATAACACAATAATTTCGAATCCAATTCTCCTATTCTTAAAGTAATTCCATAACACAAGACACGGTGGTAGTTCTATTCTACCTATTGTAAGAGCGTTGAAGCCTCGGGCTCTCCCTCGACGGCGTAGGACTCGCGGGGACCTCCCATTGTGTTCTAACACACACTTACAACTGACAAACCTACCAAGATACGTATGATGTTTACATTCACAATCACTTGGGAATCGCTTCTTTTTTGATAAAACTCTTGCTTTGACTTTATTATGGTTGGGAAGATTCGTTTGTTTTTATCAAGAATTTGTATGACTTGGGTATCGGGATTATGAAGGAAGCTTTTAAGAAAAATATATCGTGGATATTGTTCTACAATATACATATTTGTTATGGCCCAACAATCCTATTTACGAGCAGTTCAAATAGTCTGCAAGTAAAATAAAACAAGTAGCTACGTGTCAGATACACGTTCACGGTTATAAAAGATATTTATTCCAAAGCGTAGCTGAAACTGCACCAATAAATAGCTGATACAACAGAGATATTTTCATAGCTTTGAAATCTCGATTGTAAGAAAACAGCGCCAGACAAAACAGTCTCACTTCATCCAACACACACAATAAAAAGGAAAATTTAAAATCACTGTGTTTATGTATTCAAAGCGCAGTCGTCGCAAACATTTTTGTCATATTGGTCGAATAAAAGTCTGTGCCGCATTCACATCACGCATGCGATAAGGGCCACCGCTTCCCCCGGCTTACACTGACTTTAAAGTATATTGTAGTCACTTGCGCCAGTTATCCCGGTGCAGGAACGTAACTTTATATTCAACTCGTGCTTTCAAACTTCGCGAAGCACGTTTCAGCGCCAGAGGTTATTTGCATCGCACCTTTACGTTCGTCTGCCATTAGGTGTCATATTGTTATATTACACCGCACTACCTAAATCTTGGTGGCGTTGTGTAATGTACCGGCTGAATACCTGGAGACGTGTGGGATCTACTTAACAGGCCTTTTTTACAGGACGATTGCGTGCCACGATTTCAAGAAATAAAGAAAAAGTTTTTTCGTAAAAAACTAGAAAGAGGTTATATACTGTCACAAAATGTACAATATTTAGACTGCAATATTTTGCTTTAAACTATGATGGAGGCTAGTCCGAAAATCTTCCTGACTTTACCCAAGACATAAAATATCAATAATTATCAAGAATTTTCTACCAAGATATACATAAATATCTGATATTAAGTAGATTAAAACTATCTAAAATATTATTAAACTTATTTTAACAATTAACTGACTAACAAATGTTGAATCCAACGACATTCAAAATCCATACTAATATTATAAATGCGAAAGTAACTCTGTCTGTCTGTCTGTCTGTCTGTCTGTCTGTCTGTCTGTCTGCTACTCAATCACGTCTAAACTACTGAACCAATTTGCATGAAATTTCGTATGGAGATATTTTGATACCCGAGAAAGGACATAGGCTACTTTTTACCCCGGGAAAATGACGCATTTCCCGGGAAAATTCAGAAAATTCAACGAAGTCACGAAAAATCAATATTATAATGACATTGAATTAACAAAATTCCGTTGCCATGGCAACTGTTTTAATGGCGGATATGCCTTAGCGCGACTTCGTTATACTAAGAGATATAAATAATTTTGAGAATATTTTTCGTGAAAATTGAGCATATTTTATATCATCACGCTACGGCCAATAGGAGCAGAGTAACAGTAAAAAAGTGTTACAAAAACATGGAAAATTCTGACCCATTCTCTTTTATGCGACGCAAGCGAAGTTGCGCGGGTCAGCTAGTGTGTAATAAATTTTAATATGAAAATACAACTGCGTGCTTTTAGCAAATTGAATCGCGTTATTTAAGTTAATTACAACAATTACATTATTCATCTATTTGGTTACGAGATGATATCTTCAAGTCAT
The DNA here is from genome assembly GCF_050436995.1 of Anticarsia gemmatalis. Taxonomy (NCBI): domain Eukaryota; kingdom Metazoa; phylum Arthropoda; class Insecta; order Lepidoptera; family Erebidae; genus Anticarsia; species Anticarsia gemmatalis. The sequence continues at coordinate 8,336,828 of NC_134752.1, forward strand.
TTGAACGCACGTGCACCGGCTACCCAGTCAAATATTAAAACTTAAGGAATACATACCAGTTCAAAGGAGGCTTGGAAGTCCCACATATCGAGATGCCTCCTTAGACGGAATGCGTGGTTGCGTTGGCCTTAAGACAACCCAGATATTAGGTACGTTGAGTATGCGTTTAGGAGCCATATGCCATCATATTCAGGTTTATTTCTCGAATAACTCAATAGGGATGTTTTTTTAATTTATCTAGTAGATTGTGAAAAATTATTATACATGTATTTGTCATTTTTGTGCATAATCAAATTATTACGGCGATACATTGAGTTGAAAAATCGCATGACGTCACGTTAGGGATGATGACTTATTTTGTTTTTTTAATCTATCTAGTAAAGTGTGAAAAATAATTACACACGTATTTTTAATTTGTGTGCATAATCAGATGATTACTGCGATACACTGAGTTGAAAACTCGCATGACGTCACGTTAGAGTACAAAATTTACAACACCGTGACGTCATTTGCCCCCATTCCATAACTTTAATGTTCTTTAAGTAAATCACTTTATTGGTCTTTAATGAAGAAAAAAAACGTGTCGAATATTTTTAAATGATCTGACTGACGGACTAATTATAATTTTTGTTTTGTTACCTTGGAAACATCCTCATTATAGTTTTCAAAATTTCACAAAGTTGCCCACAACACACGTAATTTACAGATACAATTCATAGTATAAGTTGTATAGATTGGCGTATGACTCCTTATTAACGTATTATAAGAAATAAGACAAAAGCCACATTATACTTACACAATAAGTGTGGGCTTAACACGAGTCGGAAATCGGTCTTTATTATAATCTAGGTTGGCTATTTTTGGTAAACGGATCGCCTTTTGTTTAACCCACACTGAGGTCAAATAACAACTAACCTTTCATTGTTTCTATATAACATGTATTCATGAAGCTAATAATTACTATTTATGTCCAAAATTCTACTTAACCAACCTACGTAATACTATTATGGAATTAGATTTTACGCAAGATAAGATACTGTTAGTCGCGTAATTAATAGCAATTTCCAGTAATTATTCGTATAAGGAAAACAAATATAAATTTAATACAAATATCATATTTCTTTGGGAGCCTTAGAACTAGTTTCAACACTAAATATTTATGAGATAGTTCATTAAATAAAATTCAGGGCATGCTTATCTCTTGATGTTACTTTATTTAACAGAACGGTTATTTAACACTTATTAATAAACTATGAAAGCCCTTAGTGTTATTTATTTAAGTATTATTTGTTATCAAAAATTACTAGAAATATAAACAATGATTGCAAAAACAAGTGATAATAAGCTTCCAAAGTTTCCTAAGTTACTCTTTCCGTCCCTTTCCCGCAGAACGGGGATTGTATGACGTTTATTATTGTTATGTCAATTTGCGCCGCGACGCCGGGGTGTCACCGACTTAGCCGGTGTAATTGAAATACTTGTTATACCAAGACATTTATTAAGACGTCTTAAAACTTTTTTAGACGCTTAGAAAGGACGAAAAGGGTTTGTATTGTTCCGTTTTCGGTTCGAATAACTTTTATAAACTGTTATTTTTAAGTAAACACCATTTTCTAAGTATTTTTTGGACAAAGAAGGTTCTCACTGTTGTGAACAAAAAACTGATTTGAATATCTTTTATCAAAACGTATGAAATGATAGCCACTTTTCCAAGAGATACCATCAGAAGTATAATAAAAAATGGAATCCGAATAAATTGCTAGCTGTGCAAGGGCCATTAAATTCTCCCTAAAACGTTCCCGAAATAGGGACATTTTTTTACAAAACTAACACCGCATACATAAGTCAACTAAAACTTAAGTATAAGGATAGGAAAGTCGCATTTCACAAGCGATTTCCTCTAGCCGCAATAACGCCAAGTCACAGTGGCAGAGGTGGCCATTCGAAAACTAATAAATTTCTCTGGGACTGTGAATTTATTTGATAAACGGCCGAGATAAAGATGCGGTGGAGACACCTCTACTTTTCCTTGGTCAGCAAGCGCCTGTGTGCACCCACCCTCCTTTTAATCGCGGGCTTACATTATTTTTGTTTCGAAACTATTTGGAATGATCACAAATCTCTTACTTATCTGATATCTCTTTTTTGGTCACTGACAGATTTTTAATCGATGTAGAAAAATGTGTGTTTATAGCTGTGTAAGTAAGGACTGCAGTGTATTATTCAATTTTGACGTAAAATATCCCGTAAAAATGGCACGATTTTATCAAGTTATCGCACAACAGACACGATATCAAATCCTTTGCGACTGCATTTACTTGTAACTGCGTTTATTTTTGTTTGACAAAACCACGCTCTAACGTGAAGATCTATATAGATCTAGATATCAGCAGAAATGACACCACCAATAGTTTGACATTTAAACGATACGAGCTCGATATTATCGAATCGAATTTCGTTACTGTGGTTTCGTATAATCACTAGTATAGTATCGTAAATAAGTTCATATTGTGTTAATAGCCAGTTTTTGAAGGCAGGGGATCACTTGACGAGCTGCAGATTGGATTACTTATTTGGAAATTGACTTGGGGTGCCACACCGTCTACCCCATTAACAGATGAATATAGCCGTGTCAACCCGTGCTTAATTCGGTATGATTGCAATTATTAAGATTGCAAATGAAAATATACGAATCAACGAATTGTAGATGTTTTAAATCATAATTATTTATAATTGTAAGCCTGTTTGTAAATTAATTTTATTTAATGAGCAGTAATAATTTTCGTTTGTTCGAAAATTTTGTTCGAATGATGTACATAAGTATTGTATAATAGAATACGGGAATGCTTGACGTTTCGGCACAGATTGCACTGGCCGTGATAGCAGGCTGAATCTGCCAGTGTAACGTGATCTCGTTAATTCCCTAATTCTCTTATACAATAAAAATGCCACGCGAAAGTTCAAAAGTCATGATGGAAGTACTTAATAGATGCTCACTGATAACGTCTGCCTCGTGTGTGTGATATGTTTAACGATTCGATTTGAAGTCTGATAATAAACCTATTAAAGCCGGTTCCATTTATTCATATTTCTATAAGATATTAAAACAAGAATTGGATATATCGTCTCGATCGCTCGATCTAAAAGAACTCCAATAGAAATAAACGGACGTTTTAATGCCTACCAGAAGTACATTTCTGTAATAAAGTAACGTTATATTATATTTACAAGCCATAAATTATATTAGAGAAGTCTCGTCATTTAATATCTCTCTGTTACGATCGTATCGATTTCATTTGACCTTTCTTTGAGCATCAAATAAAACCAATTCCATTTATTACTAATTACTTTGTAAAGTACCAAAGGGCCATTACTCCAAACTGTTTTTTTTTTTTTTATTTATATTACAAAGCACTTTGTTTATTTTCGTGTCAAATACATTTTAAAGAGTTTTAGTATTGTGCCATTATGTAACTTTTTAAAGTCATAAGCCCTTATTAGCAAGTTTGGAGTCGGTCAATAGTTATTTCATGTTTTGTTACTTTCAATCACAGGGTTTGAAACTACCTGTCCGTGAAAAATGTCAATATGCCTTTGTAGGCTAACTCGTTTTGCCAAATAAGACAAATTGTGATTAACAATAAAATAGCAAATGACTGTCGGTTTTAAGATCCATTCAGATCTATTCTATGACTTTTGAAAAACAGCGGTAATACATCATGAAAATAATAATAAAGAAAGTCTTACCTTATTATGGCGACTATTTCATATTTGATCAATCAATTTCCTCACATAATTTCCTGAAAGTCGCTGATAATATGATCGGCAATGATCACATATTATCATTTTAATCGGCTCACCACGCAACCTCCGGAGGGTGTAACGAAACTTTATCTCATTTCCGAAGCTGTTTTCCGCCTTTCACTTTTTCGGGTATTTCTGGTGAAAAACGCATCAAAAATACATTATCTGACTTAAATATAACGTTTGTACTGTTTGTCTATTTGTTTGTATCATTTCAACGTCCGTCAAGAAAAGAGCTCTTTAAATTTTTAATAGTACTCAGCGATTGTTTCTGCCAAAGAGTATTGCCATGATTTAAGCAGTATTATAGTGTGACATGATACTCACTCTATGTTGAAGATATAGAATGAGATTTCTAGCTTTAGGTGTTTGCAGGGCTTTAACTTTTGTGCCTTTGGACTTCGCCCAGGCAGCGCATAAAACCAATGAACTGAGACACTATTTGATTCGCGCTACAAGGGCACCGGGAAAGTGTTTCCTTAAATTTAACAACTTCCCATTGGCATATTTACCTACCTAATGATGTTTTTATCGCATATCACTGGCTATAAAAGACACTCTAAAGTTTATAAAGTATTCTTTGTAGGTACAAAAACAGCAAAATGTATACAAAATACCAAAAACATTGCTAATTTAACTTGTGCACTATGTAACATTTTATTTTTGTCATTCTACATCGCGCGTCAGTGTGACGCGAAATATCTCCCAGTAACGTTAAAAACTGGCAGTGAACGCCAGAATTATATCTCACAATTTTTCATTTATTCATGGAGGCGAAAGATTTGTCAGTGTGGATTTTATTTGTCTCTCTTAATGCTCCAGTTATTGTGATATTTATTTTTAAAGCATCTTTATGGGTTTATAGTTCGTAAATGCCCAGTGTTTTTTTAATAACGAGAAGTAAATATTAAATTAAAATGATGTCCGACATGTTTTTTCTCCAGAAATATAAGTATTTTATGATGTTTTCGGATTGTTTACGGAATCAAGATTTCAGTTATTAAATATAACCGGTGGAGCTATAGTACAACTAACAAAACGTCTGCCGTCACCGTTACTATCCTTAACTTATAGACCACGTTCGTTTGTCGTAAAACGTTAGATGATTGCCTCTCGTAAGGGATCTTAAATTAAACCAAGTGCCTTTCAACAAAGCTTTGGCAGAGCAAGTTATAAAGTGCTAACCTGTCGAATATTGCCTTTCAAATCTACATAGGTAACAAGATCCCAATTTATTCTTTGCTGCACCTTTTCATTCACAAGATTTACCAACACACAATCATATTCGTGTTTCCATAAACATTGTAGAAAGCAGAATGAAAATGCACAGAACTATTCAAGCAAAGCTCGCCTAAGCCTCACCCGTACAGAATATAACAAATAACCAGTGACATTCGTATGATAACGTTTTGCATCACATATTCAAGATGCAGACGGAGATAAACCACGACTGCACGAAATGCATCCGCTACAATTTACACCAAACACTCTGCACAGTTTTAGAGATTCAAATGGAACACCGCAGTTTGCGCCAGTGACTTGAATGCTAAAATAAATACGAATCTTAGTTAGAAATGTTTGTCCTTGATGAATGAAGTATTCGTAAGTACAATGTTTGTACGGTCTCAGATTTACCTAAGTTTTCAACTACTTGGAACTCTGTCGGCTGTTAATTTCCTATATTATGTCAAACGTTGTTTCAAAGTGTTTCGGTAGTTTATAGTTAATTAGTGACAAACTTCTTGTTAGAGATTGCAAACAATGTTTTGAATTTTAATATGGAAAGATTAATTATTCATGTTTGATTTTAATAACATTATTTAGTAGAGATGCTTTGTTTAACATTTGTTATGATTACCTTTTCAGTTACTGTAACTGAATTTATAGTCTAGTTTTAGTCTGGATGAAAAATAAAGGATTTAAGATTCACAAGCATCCTCTAGCTTAATATCGTTTATACTCTTTAGAAGACTGTGGAAGAGGTAGGTAACGTATTTTAGTATTGAAAGCAATACTTGTATCTCAACCGGATATTCGACATAGAAACTACCAGTTTGTTGTCAAAATAACAGATTTTGTATTCAGCTATAAAATTCAAAATGTTTGAGTGAAATACAGTAAACAGAGCACTTTATAATAGCTCTGGAGAATTCACAGATTTACTAAAACGTTAAACTCGGTTCTAGTAAACCGGGCTTTTAATCGTTTGAAATAATTACGCTCGCAGGTACACGGAAGTGAATTAAAATTTAGGGGCTCAACGGATCAATCTCCGGAATATTAAAACGATGAACTAGAGGATGCTTGTGGTACCGATGGATTTTAATATTAGGTACGAAGCTGTGGGAGGGTAGCTGGGTAAGTACTAGCTTTTGCTTCACAGTATTGGGTGTATTTTATTTTATTTTTTTTACTTAGAACCAAATTTTCTTTTTTCGATTGTTTGTTTATCAGTGTAAAATGATATGTTTAATTATTATTTGTGTAAATTTCAAATAAAGTTGTACGAGCTAATTTACCACGGCGACAAACTTATAGCTAAAACACGGGTTGACAACAGATTAACATAAATAAAAAGTATGAAAGCCCGGTACGAAAATGTGATAATGAAATACATCATAAATTCTAAGACGTCTGATATTTTGTTTTGCTACTCCTCGACATCTCTTAATAATTTAGATCCGAGTGAAGTAGTAGTGTTTCTCGTCCTCCATTAAAATTTATATATTCTTCTGAAGTCCGACGTCTGTGGCATTCGCGACTCGTAACTAAAAGGACGGCAGTATACTAAAAAGTCACGTGGACTTACGTGAAAGGCAAAAGGAAAGTAGGTGAAGCTAGTGTAATTTCCCATTTTTCGGGAGTTTGAGCAAACTCGACGCGCGACATGACGTCATAGATTACAAAAACATACACATAAAATATATGCGAAGCCTTCTTGACACCTCGTCAATTTATATCCCAGCTCTTTGTGTAGGAGAATGAAATACAACGTATTATTTTGTTTGTCATTCAACGTCATGTTCACGCCCGAATATTGTCAAATATTGAAGGCTACCCATTTGCGTTGGCTTCGCAAGTAAAATGAGGCAGTTTAACTTTCCTAGCAGAATATATTTACACAATGAAATGTCGAGGTTTATATTTTATGCATTTCGTTTGTGTTAATCAAGTAGCGGCTAGCGAAAAACAGGAGATATAGAGGTTTACGGCTCTAACTTTTTGACTTGAAGAATAGAAATAGAATGCTACCATATTCTAGGCTGAATTAGGTAGGTAATATAATATATATACATAATTCGGGTTTTCGTTACTAAATTGCGGACGCATTGGCTATGAATCTATAAATCAACAACATCCAAACTTTGCAAATAATAGTTAGTCAGTACTGTTATTACGACGATAATATTCTTTCACTTTATAATAAAACATATTTCTTGAGTCACTATTGAACATGTGATTTGTTTGCGTTTCACATTTTGATTTTATATTCCTTTGAGATCTTATTTCAATACTAAAATTAAAGACAAAATTCAAGCCAAGATTCTTTTGAAATAACATAACTACAAAAATGTTATAAAAATATTTACTCGAAAATATTACTTTTGTAACTCACTCGTCGTCTAGAAAATAATCAACACGCTCGATCTTCACGCTAAGCCGTTGAAGCCTAACACGTGACGTCACCGCTCCACTACGAGGAAAGAGTTGTCACTATGTTATATCACACGTCAAATTTATTGCGTCATATATGAAAGTCATTTCACGTGATGGATGACGAGCGTAATTGTCGCTTTTTATTTATTTTGTTGGTGGTCTTTCGAGTTGTTGTTGATAGTAAAAGTTTAGTAAGAAGTAGAAATCACACACAGAATTTACAGAACTATAGCCTAATCTCTGGCACTTGATATCAACGAGTACCGACAGCTTGACATAAAAAACTATTTTTCAAATATAGTCCTTGCGAAATCCACTAGGATCGCTGATCTATTTACACTCAATTTTTATGTACATCTATCCGGTTGTCAATTGCAGTGCCCATGGAAAGGCTATTGACTCGTTATGTTGTTATATGTATAAATTAAATAAAGTAAAACTGGGCAAGTACCTACTTTCGCAATAGGCTATTATCAACTAAAATAACAGAAATACATCTTGGTAACAAGTTCCCGCCACATATTCAACTTATTTATTCGTTTTGAAAACTTTTTGTGTTACCTTAATACATTTTTATTAACAGCTACAGTCACAATAAATTACTAAACTGATATTTCTATGAAACACACGTTTAATAGCCCCAAACTAGATTGGGATCGAAATGGGTTGTTGCATGACCAATACATTAATCAATTACATATATTGACCAATTAGTGCAGCAGCTATTGAGCGTAACGCTGTATCTCACTGTTCCGAGATCGAGTTTGGCAAATAGTTAAGGCCCTGATTTACGTTGCCAATTCGATTTTATGAATGATTAAGGATTTCAAACTATCGCGGTTTGTACAAAAAAATACTTAAATTACGAAAAACATGTTGACTAATTTATTTATTATTTTTTAATGATGTTTTGTAGCAATTATTTATCCCATACCCGAGTGTCCACTGCTGGACTCCTGGAATTATAGATAGGTAAGCCGTAGGACTAGTAAAATGGGCACTACGCTAGCTAAGAGCGGGTTTGAAGTTGAAAACTACTCAAATATTAAAATTTTAGGGAAATACATACTTGTAATAAGTAGGTAGGTACGGTAAAAAATCGGCTACCAGGCTTTAAGGCAAAGCCGAAAAATTACTACTGTCTAAATAGAGTAAAAAAAAAGACAAAATATTAATATGTTCTGAGCTTTCTAACACATGGATACAGTATTTATCTAAGGCTATAGTAATTAATCGCGTGCCATGTTTGGCACTCGATGTAGCAGGTATCCAGGTGCAAGTTTATGTCCAAAGTGATTGATATCACTGCCCGTCATGGCTTCTTCGTTCATCATTTATTAGACGTGATTTTGAAGCGTTTTAGTCAAACTGATTTTGATTTTGACGTTTTATAATATAAAAATAAGCCAAAAATTTTATTGTATCGATAATATTGTGTGAAACAGAGACTGTGGTCTGCTATTTTATTATATCAAATAATTATTTTTTTTTTTATTCGTCCCGGTAGATCGATGACCGGTTAATTAAAATCCTTTCCATCCAATTTGTAACATCGTCTCTCAATGTAAACCATAATGAAATTAAATTACAATCGTGAATAAATAAACTTAAACTTCAAGTCAAAAGGATTTCTACATGGTGCTCATATAATATAAATTTTATTACAGGTATTAAAAAATAATCAACACTGTTTTCCTCTTTATTTTAAAATTCCTATAAATTTTGCGACGACGCAACCATAACTTTTTTACGGTTTAATATTTTGTTATGTACCATAAACAATCAATACGTGACTTTTCCAGAACAAAATGTACTTACACAGTGTTAAAAACTTAAAGAAACTGTAAAACTTGGCTGCAGTTTGCCGATGAGGATTAATGTCCCTTTTGCCCGCAACCTGCAGACGTCTGTTTCGTACTAAATGTCATCGGCAAACCATTTTGACACGTATTATATTAAAACGGACACACAAGTTAATCATGCACGTAATTACTCTGTCCTACCCACACACGTTAATTACAGACGACATTCTCAAATCTTATTTAAAGCTGATTACGCGAACTAAATTCAGTGAAAGCCATTAAAAGCGCACGTTTATCGGAAACATCGCCGTCGGCAAAGGTGAACATAACAGAGACATTAATTAAACTGTCAATCAAGCCCCCAATACTCCATACAATGGTCGCTTTGATACGTGCGACGTCAATTTTCGACAGAGCTTCTGAAACTGGCTCGAGACGAGCACGCATGGTAAATGCCAATTTCTCTAATAACAGAACACTGTAAGTATGTAATTGACGGGCGAATAAATAAAGGGAGCGATGTTAAACGGAGTACTGATCGAAAAGAACAAGTCGTTTTCAATTGGGAATAGCAGTGTATTTAGAATGGCTTTAATTTGTTGGAAACGTTTTGTTTCCATTTTCGTACGTGTATCGCGTTGTTTTTTTAACATCCTAGTTGATTGGTTGTTGAATCGATAAAGTTTGGAAGCGCGATTACGAACTTCCGATACTATCGAGTTGCGAGTGTTTGACATTTTAGCTAGTTGGCAAACAGTTTTTGACAAATGGTAGAGCTCTTGATCAAAGTCAATATTGCCGATAATGACTGAAAACTAAGGCTGCAAAGTAAAATATTTAAAACAACATTGTTGCAAGTAATAATCTATATAATTCCTTTTTTGCTAAAATGGTAACATTCGTGTTAATGGTTCTATGGACTCCTAGATGTTATCGAACTAATTAGCGAATAAGAAAGAGTTTTTAACAATGAGGCTGTAAATATTTTAGAAAGCGTGAAGAATACTCATGACTTCTTATAAAATATTTTTAAAGTTTTTACTTCTCAGTGATATTTATAGAACGAGACAGGTGTCCTGAAAAATACGTTAACGGCACAATTTGAACATTTCGGCTAAGATTCAATATTAACGGGGTCAACGTAAAGATTTTATTTTCAGCCAAAAGCGATTCGTTGAAATTACAGCCAGTCGTCATGATATTATAAATTATAAGATCGTGCGAAACCGTAAATCGGATTATAGGGGTCTGTCGTTAGGGCAAAACACTTTTTGATGAGAGGGCAAATAAAACGTAGCACGGCCATATCTTTGAGATATTTATAATCGTGTCATATTTATCCATTAAAGGAGATTAGCGCTGTAAACGGTTTAGTGCTTAAAGTACTTAAAAGCGCTATTCAGTCTACTAAGATGGAGACATCGTTAAATATCAAAATATCTTACTTATATTTTGGAAAAAGTGTAGTCGCCATTATAAAATGAATTCATGTTAATATAGTTTCTACGGCCCGCACACATGTAGTATATTCAATAGTATAATATAGCTAATATAACATTCAGTAATTCAACATTTAACGTTTTTATTATAGGTTTAATTTTTATTAATTTGAATACATACCGCATAACATAAGGGTTCTTATAAACCAAGTATATTTCCGCAGCCTTGTGGCCACAGCCCACTATGAAATAGGTATATGAATTATGCACCCAAAACGATTTAGTGACGACGGCGACGCTCTCGCATCGTTGCTCGGAGCCGAGGTAAAATCTTTGAAACACTGCTGTTGGGAAATTTCTTGATGCTTGCATAAACAAATATACTAAATGACCTACCTTGTGCCAAAAAACTTAAACTTTGTTGAGTGTACACTCGGTTTTATGAAAACTTTTTATGGAAACTCTTTTCTTTGTTTAATATAATATGCTACTGCATTCTTTCTTATTCGTTATAACATAAACTTAACTGTATTTTTCCTTAGCTAGGCAAAACATCTTACCAGATAAAATAAATGATTTTCTATATAATATAACATTACATTATAGTTGTCTAAAAAAAATAAAAAAATAAAAAAAAATAAAAAAAAAAATTAATGAAGTGTTTGGTATCGTCTCGTTAATGATATTAATTGTCGATAATTGATGAATTGTTCTAATTACATGACCATGTTAAGCCAGTAGATAGAATTGCAAAGCGTCCTTTGGTTTCTAAAACATTTTATTGGCTTCCCACTCAAATATTCGCATCATAATTCCACAAAGCGCGGCGATAGTACAATAGTTCTACAACTATTGTTTAAACTTGTTTTCAGCTACTAAAACACCAAATGAGTTAGAACGCTTACCGTTGCATATCAGGGCACAATTTCCTGGAATCATATCCAAGCTCTTCCCATTGTAAATTAAACAAAGTGTAAACAACAAAACACAGTTATAGCGAAACAATATCGTATTTAAAACCACGTAACCATACAGCTACAAATAAATTTAAAACGTGAGTGAATGAAAGCATAAAATATTCAGACATCTTCAAAGACGAGTATGAAAAGGAATAAGTATAAAAAGTAAGTAGCTGTTATACGCCATGTCGCCCTTTACCACGCTTTTTCGCAAAAATAAATACACGAGTCATAAAAAGTAATTGACACTTAAGACGCCCAAGCTATCAATATTGTGATAACCTAGTTATGATGTCTATAAACCAACAAAATAGCTACTTGACCCACTTTATCTAATGTAATATGCTGAGCCGAGTTCATTTCGTTTATTAATGATGCTTCTCAAATCAATCAAATCATCAGAATTTGGTTGGATTACTGTGTTTCCTATAAGTAATGCTCTAAATACATTACCCAAGTTATATGGATGAATGAGCATCATTCTCCATTAAGCTCTAATGTTCTGGAAGCCTAACATTGTGCAGAGTATGTTGCACATATCCTAATAACAATGACTGATTAAGCTTATCAATTTGACTAATGTTGTGTGTGTGTATTTCTGAAAATATTAATACTTACAGAATTGATTTGTATTTACTTGAGAGTAATATAATAGTCATAAATCAAGGTGTAACCCGTCCTTCGTTCGGGAGAAGACCCCTGCCCAGTACTGGGACATATTACTCTCAATATATCTGCTTAATATGATGATCCTATTGCTACAACAGTATAAGATGACCAGCATGCTTATTGATATGCAATGTAAAGCCTGTTAAACAAATATAACTTCTACTGTTAAAGTATTAAAGTTTAAATTGTAAACCCTCTACTTGACAATTTTAACTTCACCTGACGAGCTTCTATCAAATTTCAAAAGCCTTAAAAATCTATTATGAAGTTGGTATGAATAGAGGCTCATTGCTTCCCTCGAGAGTGGTTAGCGTTTACAAAGAGATTATATCTCGAAGATGGATCGTAATATGCCTTTAGAGCGGCCCATAGTTGCCAGTTCTGTAGTGAACCATGTAAAAGAGCATCAACAAATGCTTCTAAGAGATTCTGCTTTGACTCTTTACAGACACTGTACTGCTTTTTTTTATTCTGTCATCTAAAAATGTTATCTTCTGTGTCAGCAATTAAGCTTTATAAGAAAAAAAGAGTTTGACTATTCACCGCTTTAACCTCATTAAGATTTTAGCGAATAAAGTAAGCTAAACTTATTTTACTTCACTATTTTTAGTTGATAACAAAACGTGACGCAAAATGAATGCCTAGTTAAACAGAAACCACAATTTCGATCTAATGATGCGCTCATATCGTATTCTAGAGAAACCATTTCAAAAATAAATGTCAGTTTCATAGGAATAAATACTTGTCGTGTTCCAATTTTCTGGAAAGTACATTATGCGAGCCAATGAAACTAGTGCTTAGAATGTCAGGCAACCTTATTATATGATAATGGGCTGTAATACTTTTTAGCCTGTGAATAACGATAAGGAACTCCTTGTTTTTTATGTGATTCAAGCAGGGAAATGGGCCGTTACGATGCTTATACGAGATGAAACAGAAATCGATTACGTTATGTTAATTCTCTACAACGCTTGCTCTAAGCGATAGGAACTCAATCGCTATTAATTTTCATATGCATGCACAGTATGTACAAAGCTTTAAATAAATTAAAAGCAAGGATGCTCCTCGTCTCCTTTGGTATTGAAAAATAATTAAACTTGAGCATAAATATGAAGTTTACCGGAATTACAGTAAATGTCAATTTGTTTGCTGCGTTTCATATGGTACGGCGCGTATGGTGAACACGGAGTAAATTGGAAGATGAAACGGCAACGAATGGAAAACAAAACCATACATTTCAACCACAATAGGTTACAATTGATTTCCAACACTACGTATTTGCTTAGGATGCCAAGAGCGTCCGTGAAGTACACCGAACTCAATTGTAGCGGGACTGTACATACGCAAATTTGATTACCAAAGTCGTCAGAACTCCTTCGGCTACCGAAAAAAAAGTTGCAATGGCCGTCTTCCTCAGTTGGCTCTCTAAAGATTATTGAATTTTACCAACATAATCTAGCAAGCGCCAGATGTGACCGTCTCTTTCGAATGATCACCCATTTCTACTTACTCTAGTAGGGAGGGCTCAGATAATGGTATATTTATTAAATAGAGAGACACATTTATTAGGCGCTTTGAACAGAGTTTTTGTTGTTCCAAGTCTTTTATGGGATTATTGTGATAATTAATGTGAGTGTTATTTATTGCGCGGAAGTTATTCTCTCCTGATTGCCAGCAATAAAATAAATTTAAGTTTTGCGCTTATGTTTTGGAAATGAAATAAGGAACTATGATTTTATTTTTAGAAGAACGAGCCGGTTTGGTTATATGCGCTAAGTATTGTATTTTTACTGGATAAAAAATACTATCAAAAGCGTTCATTTTTCCACCGAAACATTAAGATTTTGGTTTACAGAAATTCTTAGCTACTGGCGGATTGATAATTAAAGCAATTGACTATCTTAACAAAAAACCTAAATACAAATATAGATATAAGTTATGTATGAGTAGAAGGTACATAATTTCCCAACTCATTTCTATTTAATACTAATCACAATTAAATCAGTCTGGCAAATCGAATCCTTAATCGATGTGGAAGCAAAACGGACGTAGCTAGAAGATAGATATTTCAGCATACATCGATACATTACATTTGAATCAGAGGGATCGTTTCCGCACATTAGCCGCCCCGGACACAGGCCACAGCTCAATGTACGAGACTCAGGATCTCTGGAAGATATTACTGATATGTCTAGGTATTGTACTGTTACGTAATGTTATCTAGTCTAAGGGAATTGTTAATCTAGGATAAGATGGTATTAGGAATTGAATGTGAAGAGTATTTGGAGTAAATAAATGTTGGGAATTCAACTTGCTCTAGCACTCTATTCACACAACTGGTTAAAAATGTCACTGACATTAAGTCTGCTTTTATACACGAATTGAACGAAAGTCTTAAGTAAATAATTTCGATATGTTGTTAGTAAAACGTATAAGCATAATACGTAACATAATAAAAAAAACATTTTAAAAGCTCGGCGACCATTTTGGAATCTTTTGTATAGGAGTTACGATAGTAATCACCACCTTTGCAGTGACTTTTTATTTAAACATTTTTTTTATTATACGTAAATACTAGATACTTGTTTTACTTAGCACTGATCATGGACATAAAGCCATACGTTGTGTATTGCGTACAGTCAAGACACATACGTATTGCACCGGACGTTTCGATTTCGACTGAAAAAATATTTGTTTCATATCCAGATAGTGGTTTCCCATCTGCCATATGATTTGTGTCCTACGGTTTCGATATTCGTAAAGTTACAAACACATAAAGTACAGGCGAATTTCCAAAACACTATGCTACAGAAATAAAAAATTCTAAAACCATCATATATATTAAGTTTAAGTATAAAATATCTCGTAACTCCAAATCGTTACCGTTAAAAACATTTATTTAAAATGCATGTAGTCAAAAGGAAATTACAATATCTTTGAGCAAAATTCTACCTTATAAAGACGTCATAAAGCTGTTAATCAAACGCACAGAAAAGAAGAAACATAAAAAAATCTAAAAACGTAAAAGTTTTATAATTAATTTAACGAAGGTTCCGTGAAGGAAAAAAAACCATTAATGCCTTTTATGAAATGTCCATTTCTGAATGGATGTTGTACTTCTACGTCATAATACATCACGTCTTTAGAGTTTTGTGTAAATAAATTCTTATAGCCTGACTACTTAGTAGGCTGTCTCCGTGGCACAGTGGTTAAAGTCGCCACGCCGTTACCATTGCTTTGTGAGGTCTATATAAGTTCGATGCCCACACTGAACAATTATTAAGTTTGTACGACCTACAAATATTATTATTTCAGATCTGGTTGTATTTTGTGTCAGTTTTTTGTATGTCTCTAATGCTCCTCACGACACTAGAGCAATTATTAGTTTCTGTTTTAAAAAAAAAGTAAAATAAACGGGTGCACAATTAATCTGGATTATTATTTATGATTTTCTGTGTTTCGAAAATAAAGTATCTGCATCAAAATTTGTGGGTCAATGGTTCTAAATTCTGAATTTTGTATACCACCGCCAGCCGCGAACCTAATACTAAAAGGCTCTCTCCTAAGTTGTTGGAATATAGTTAAACGAGACGTTGATTATGAATTGAGGAGAAAAAATCTTATTCAACGAGTTGCTTCTCGTTACGTTTTTGCTAATTAATAAACAATTAGCTGTTTGCTTCTTTTCATAGCGATGGATTCCAACATGGGAAGACTTCAACGATAAATCAGTAGCGTAGTTGGTAAGGTTATTACTATGCTTCTACGACTGTACAAATACAATTATCGTTGGTTCAATTGCAAGCCAGAACAATAATTGTCTGTAATTTGCATACGTCATTTGTTTCTTGCTAAAAATTTCCACGAGACACCAAGTTCTTGATCGGGGCGTTGAATTATAAAATACTAGCATTACAGATAAAAAATATAGTATTAAGTATGACAGTGATAGGATTCATCAAAAAGCCTTTAGTCATTTTAAAATCCCTTTGATTAAAAGCTTTGCTCTTGCCGATCCTTCTGCATGATTGATGTCCTCAATCAAATTGGTTCCTTATTTTGTCTTCTGCCATCACCATTGATGACTCACATTTATTCCAAGTTATGTTATGATACTATTAAACTCGGTATCACAAGAAATTTTTATTCGCTTCAATTGATACAGTGAATTATTTTTTATTTGCTTTAGAAATAGTCTAATTTACTAAAATGTCTTTAAACATATATTATCTCATTTGTGCGAACTACTACTTCGATATGCAACCCATTGCAGTCCTAGACTTGTATATATCTAATAATTACATTTTGCAACTAAGAACGAAAACAAACGAAATTACCGCTATTTACTTTAATTATCTGTTGTGAGAGCTACATAATAACGATTCGCTCCCAAACTTTCATTTTCAGCAAACACTAAGAGCAAACACAAGAAACTTTAGTTGAAGTAAAATTGAATTAAACTAGTACAAACAGCATTTGGTATAAATGTTACTTGAACATCATCTAGTACAGAACATTAACCCTAGAGACAAAGAAACGTCTTAAGAACTGCCATTATCACAATACTTGAAGCGCAGGTGAAGACAACCAGCGAATAATAAAATTAAATATACATTTGTAAAAGTACTGCGAACTGCAAATCTTGAATAGTGTGTCTGCTGTCTGACACATGCTAAAGTGAATATGAGTTTACACGTTACCGATTTGGAAAGTAATATCTCTTAGAAATGTGATCGTAAAATCATAAATTCAAACTGTAAGAACTACTATTTCATGCAGCACTACAAATTATTTTTATGACCCTCTCCAATATTCATACATTTTATCCAATTCAAGCGTGTAAAATAATAAACGTCAAATATTCTTAGTCATATTTCAGAGGAAGCTTTGCCAGAACTATCGCGCTATACACAGACAGTTCGCGAGGCTCTGGACCGTTCCATTTACATACGAAATAATGAAATTGTTTCTAACATCAAAAGCGGAGTACAATGCTGCGGTACATAGAAAATACCAACACTTTCCGAAACTGATATTCAAAAGAAAATCGCGGCGACACAATGCAAAATCTGGGCTCGATTCTTATTGGAAATATTTCCATTCAGTCGGAAATAATATTGGACATATGAATAAAATTCTCATACGAATGAGACAAAGACCGTCCGATCTATTATGGAGGGTATTTCTCCCATGCTAAATCAAGTAAATAATTGAAAAATTCCCGGGTGTGTAACTGGGATCGACGACTGTCGTGAATAAGATATTCTTGGACAAATGTACTTGAAAATATTTGCGGCGGCTTTGTAGTTGCACTTCACTTGAAAAGATCACAATGTAAGAATGTATAAGTTTTGTTTCTTTGACAGTGACTTTGTACACTACAGAAATGAAATTATAGCTTCAGTCTCTCTCAGAAATATATTATTTGACCCAATATCGTTTATTATTGTCAAGTATTTTTAAAAACTACTGAATAAATTACTTTGAATTCAAAAGCTTTTTATAAAATTGCATTCAATTTCATGACTGATTAAATCGTTTTATTTATTTATTTATTTTATTTATTTTTATTTATTAACTTCATATACAAAATGTATAAGGCGGACTTAATGCCAATGGCATTCTCTACCAGTCAACCTACGGGTGATGCAGAGATAAGAAGAAGTAGGTGTATAATAGAAGTGAAGGAGTGAGTTGAGCAAAATAAACAAATAGTTAAGAAAGATTAAAATGGAAAGAAGTATACAAAAATACATAAATATTGATAAATACACATAGCTACATACATACAAAATATAATACTAGGTACATAAATAAATACGTTATAATGCATATTATTATTAGGTATTACAAATTATAAAACATGTAAAATAATAGAAACCTATATAAATACCATAAATATATACCAATAAACTATGATAAAAGTGATGATTCTGCGACTTTGTTCAGCAAGAGATCCCGAACTTTGGCCTTGAATGCCAGACGGTTAGTGGACGCCCTGATTTCGAAGGGGAGTGCATTCCATAATAGAATAGACTGAACAGGGAAGGAGGAGTTAACAAAACCAGAGGTGTGGGAGGGGCAAAGAAGAAGAAGATTGTTTGAAGAGCGGAGATGGCGATTGTGGTTATCGCACAAGTATTGAAAGTGGGGAGTCAGGTAGGCTGGGGGGGTGGGGGAGCCGAGAAGGGAGAAAAGTGTTGTAAGAGCCCGTAAGTTACGGCGCTCACGGATTGGCAGCCACCTGAGTTGGGAGCGATAGGAAGAGACATGATCATACTTTCGAAGGTTAAAGATAAATCGAATGCAATTGTTAAGAAGCCGGTCAAGTTTATTGAGGAGATCTGCATTCAGGTCAAAGTAACACACATCACCATAGTCGATTAAAGGGATAATCAAGGTTTGTACAAGCATTGTTTTTGTCCTGGATGGCAGAAAGTTCTTAAGGCGATATAGGGCTCGCAAAGTACAGGTAACCCTACGACAAACATTTGCCACTTGGTCTCTCCAGCTAAGAGTGGAATCGATGTAGAGGCCAAGGTTTTTAACATGGGAAGATACATGTATTGTGGTGCCATTAAACAAGATTGGAGGCATTTGCACATCCTTTAACCGGCTAATACTCCTAGGACTGCCTACCACAATGGCTTGGCACTTGGCAGGATTAACAACCAGGCCAAACCTCTCTGACCAGTTCCTGATGTGATCAAGGTCAGTATTAACCGAGTCAATCGTCGTGGATATTGAGTCCACGGTTCCTTGTGAGTAAAGCTGCAAGTCGTCGGCATACAGATGATACGAACACTGAAGGTTGTAAGTTACATGGTTAATAAAAAAAGAAAATAAAAGAGGGGAGAGGATGCCGCCTTGAGGAACGCCAGAGTCGAGTTCACACCAGATCGATGATGATTCACCGACACGAACCGACTGCCGGCGTCCTTGAAGATAACTTGAAAACCAATCTAGAACTCCGGAAGACATGTTAAGATGGGAAAGGATGGAGAGGAGAATATCGTGACTGACGGTATTGAAGGCGTTCGAGAAATCTACCAAAGCCATCACTGTGACCTTAGTGTCCTCCATGCCCGCCCTTATATCGCCAGTCACTTTGAGGAGTGCAGTTGTAGTGCTGTGACCTGGTCTGAATCCCGATTGCATCGGATTGAGCAGATTATTTGTGAGTACAAATTGTAATAATTGCTTGTGTACACAGGCCTCCAGCACTTTGGATAGGAATGGGAGAATAGAAATGGGCCGAAAGTTAATAGGAAGTGTAGGGTTAGAGTTTTTGGGTAGAGGGATAACATGAGCTTTACGCCACTGGGATGGGAAGGAGCAAGATTCAAGTGAAAAATTTATAATGTGGGAAATGGCGGGGAGAAGAAAATCCAATACGGCGACGATCATGCGTCGACTGACGTTATCAGCGCCTACCGCATTGGATTTAATTGACAGGATTATCTTATGAATATCTTCCGAAGTCACTTGGGAAAAGGTGAAGGGATGAAGATTGGGTCGTGGCAATTTGTTTAGCATACGAACAGTCTCGCACTTGGTTTGGTGATCCAGTGGTAAAGAGGTGGAGAAATGTTGATTAAGGTCATCCAAACCAACTGTGCACTGTGAGTTGTTGCCCTGCCGTTTGCCAATACCCAGCGTTCCAAGGAACCTCCAGATATCAGCTGGGGAAGAAGAAGAGAGGTTATTGAGAATGTGCTGGCGTTTGGCATTACGTATCATCTGATTGCACCGATTCCTTGCAACCTTAAACCGGACCCAGTGTTCGTCACAACGGTCTTTCTTAAATATAATAAATGCCCTATTCCTACGCCTCATAGCCATACGAACTCCTCTGGTCATCCAGGGAGCGGGAGGACGTTTAAGCTTCACCTTTTTCACAGGTGCATGTGTGTCGTATAAACCGATAACAGCGTCGTTAAAAAGCGCAACCTTCTCATCGATCGTTGGTGCAGCTTTTAGTCGGTCCCAGTTTATCCTTGCTGCATCAAGACGTAAATTGTCAACGTCCATCCGCCCGAAACAACGCCTATACAGAACCTTAGGGGAGGATTTAGGAAGCTTTAGGATGTAGGAGGCGAAAATGAGGTCGTGGTGGGAGAAACCTGGAGCAGGGTATTGGCCAAAGGCTGAGACGAAGGAGGGAGTAGCGGTGAGCATTAAATCCAGCCAGGTGTCTTCGCCTTGCGTGTTATGATGAGTGGCTTGCACAGGTAATATATGGAGACCGGCGGACTTAATGATTTCGAGCAGCTTGCGGGAACGAGGCGAACCGTGGGAAAGGAGATCAGTGTTGAAGTCGCCCATGATGATGGTGTGGGAATATTTAGACCCTAAAGATTCCAGCACCGAATCGATGCTGGAGAAGTAGTCAATGGACGGTGGGCAGTACACAACGCCAAGAAGGACTTTGGCTCCTTTGACTCGAACCTCAAGAAACAGATATTCAGCGGAAGCAGAGTAGTAGTAGTAGTAGTAAGTATTAATGAAGGTTTACAGCCGGAAGCACTCTGAAGAATCATCTTGAATTATGAGCAATTATAACAGGCACTTTGTGGAGTGAGAAAGGTAAGAAAAATAATAAATAAAATATTTTATTATACAAAAATCATTAGACTAAAAGGAAATCAAATCTTAATATCGTAAAGTTAAACTGCAAACTACGTGCAACACTGAAATTAGAAATATGAATCGAATTAAAAGTACGATACGATAAAAAGCGTTACGTCCATAACACACTAAGATACGCCCTATCAATGGTTAAAGGTTTTGAAGAACTTAGGTTGAAGGTATATTAAGGTTCTGTACATTGCGTTTTTGTTTTATGGTCTTGTAAAAAACACCACACTTTAGTCTTAGTGTAATTTCGTTACAAAAGGCGTTGATTTTTGTATATATTATATTCAAAAACTTTCCTGTTTACGTTTTGTTTATTCTTAAACCACACTATTTTTACCAGTCTCCGTGTTTTGATGAAATGTTCACCAAAGACACAAACGAGATTACAGTCCCGTTCG
The DNA here is from genome assembly GCF_050436995.1 of Anticarsia gemmatalis. Classification (NCBI taxonomy): domain Eukaryota; kingdom Metazoa; phylum Arthropoda; class Insecta; order Lepidoptera; family Erebidae; genus Anticarsia; species Anticarsia gemmatalis. The sequence continues at coordinate 8,358,193 of NC_134752.1, forward strand.
CACCCGTCTATCCGCCGTCGTGTTACTATAAGTTTTTTTTCAGAATATTGTTTGCTCTATTTACCCGCTGCCAGCAACTAAATAATCCGTACATCCTCCGCAGATGTAATCCTGACATGCAATCTCCGGCGCCATCAATCAGGGGTGAGGGGGCGAGGACAACGGGTGGGGGGGCAGCCACCGACATCAGAGACACGGCCAGGATTATACGAACATAATTATTCCCAAAACGTTCGCCGATCGAATCCCGGATTACATCTTGCACAATTAAATCCATACTTCGTACGCTGTTATTCGTTACCCGGTCCCTCGGTCACGAACTTCAGTGGTTACCTAACCAACCGATAATCAAAGGAATGACAGTTTTAACCGCATTTAAACGTGTAACGTAAACATTAATTTAAAACCATTTTCTACTGCAAATACGCAGAGCTTTGTTATTAAATCGTGTTTATCCGTAATCGAATGCATGTTTGATCGCTCGCAATGAGTTACGAACCAATTCAGTAATAATAAATGCCACATAAGAGCGGAACTCGGTGGGTTTTTGATAGCCATCTTACTCGGTGAATGACTAGCATTAATAACGAATATTATAGATAGGTAGGACGATATCGCGCCGACCGCCTATACCTCCACTCGCCTCGTTACGGGGATTTTGGACGAAATTAATACGGATCGTTAATCAAATACCCTCTAAGCGCCGTACGATGAGGAACGCCCGAAGATAATAATACTTTTTTGCGATAACTTTAACGCTCGTTACTCAAGTAGCGGGCATCAAATATTTAAACGAGGAGTGGGGGATAAACAATAATTGGTGCGGTCACTCGTAACCTTCACACTACATTTACAAATTCGGTGGAAGTACAGCTAGTTACATAATAAGGCCATCTGTCTTCGTCAGCTTGTGGTAACAAGAACCCATAAATCTGTTGTTTACGGGTTCATATCAACGAGGAGAAGACTCATTGTCGCGATGAGTCTCACGCAGCAAATTCAGGCTGAATAAAACTACGTTATAACACATTTGTCAACGTCTAAAGGTCATGCATGTATAAACACTAAATTCCAACAGAAATGCAAAATATCATGGTAGACGTCAGTAGTATTTTCCAATATCAAACGTATGCTCACATTCACTTCCGCTTCGGGACCAAAATATCATGTAAACCGTTCAATCACTAACATGCTGGAGCGCTTTTAAAATGTGGCTTGCGAGCTGGAACGTTGGGGTGCAAAATTGGCACGTCAAATAAATTCTTGTCACTCGTAAATACTTTGCATAAATTGGATTCAAGGGAATTCCCGCAACAAAGACGGCAGACGGCTGTTTCAATAAAGAGAACGATTGGATCGCTTTTGACGGAAAGGCAGAGCGCTGATCGCGCCCGCCCCGCGTTGTTTCCCCTTTAAACTTTTTTCTTCAAAGGATGAAATTGTAAGTAACGGTCGTGGACCGCAAATCGAGTTGTTATTCGTTCATTCTGCATAAATCGAAAATAAATCTTGTATGAGGCCGGTTTTGTTTTATGCTGTTTCTATTTGCATTCGCTTTGTTTCTCTTTCCGCATTATGTCATCGCGTGGAGAGAAAAACGAAGTTATGAAATTACATTTAAGTTTTCTTCATTTAATTCAGTTTACTGTACATAAACATATAAGTTCTATACATATTATTATTATAAACTTGTAACTTATTTCGCTCTTGGCAGTCATAAACAAAAATAATAATGAACTTCCATTTCTCATTCCAAACTCTAGAGTATTTTGCTTATGAAACTTTCCCGTTACAGGTAATTTATAAACTTGTTTGATTAATGTCAACCTTTTTAGGGTAAAATAAATAGACCCTCGGCCTACTAACTTGAATAATCTGAGATATAATATCTAAAAAAATATCATTAACATAATCTCAGCGTAATTTTCTTGTTACGAAGTTTGAGCCACATAATGAGTATGGAAGTTACATCCATTCATTGTTGTTTTTAAGAGAAATAAAATATCAATACACCACGCAAAGGATAGTATGAGGTCATTCATTTTAGCTGGTGAATTTGTATGCTTTTCTGGCGTCTTATGTCGTGGAAAAGAGAAAATCATGTGTCAAAGAAATAGACACTGAAAAAGGTATGTCCAATCAATAGATCATCAAAAAGATAATATAAGCCTCGTCTACAAAAAGTATGTTTGTTCATACATTTTAGGTAAGGCCATTAAATAAATTAACATCACATCCACCTCATAACTATATAACTTAACGTCTAAGTAAAGCACTGTCGGGCGAAGATACTGAAATCTGTGCTGTGCTCTAAATATATTTTTGGCAAGCTCCGATTTTTATCAGGTTCAATAAACACATATTTACAACTACACTATTGCAACCGTAGATTTTCTTTCAGAAAATATACTGCTGACAGAAATGCAATTTCAGCAGCGTTGATTTTCACCGTCCATGCGGGCGCTGACCGAAATGACCTTCACGCCTTTATAAGTCATTGAAGGACATATAAAAGTGTTAGTTGTAGGTGTGTTGACTCCAAACTCATTGTTCCAGACTTGCTTTTATAGACTACTTACTTTTGTTTAAGAGATAAGGATAGAGTGTAAATGACTGGCCGCGTATTGTGTCTCTATATAGCTGTTTTGTGGCTGTAATTAATTTAGAATACTTTTCTTTGTGCAATTATGAGATTTGCTAGTATTGAGATTGAATGTTATTTTATTACTGTCTTCAATGTCTATGTAAACATAATACCTCTCTTGTTTGCTAGTTCAATAAAAGCAAAATACACATTCAAATATATGTATAGATAAGCAACTTTAGATTATTCTAGAGGATTGATTTTAAGTGTTTATATTTCGTACAGTATATTTAATAAACCCTTATATCAAATACATACGAGATACCTTAATATGTAAATGTTAGATATTTAAATATTCAAACCATTATTTAAATGGTAAAGGCAGTTTAAATATTTAACTAAAATTAATTGGTCTGGTTGCTAAACTCCTACTAATACAATTAGCCGTTTAATGAATTAAAATAGAGTTTGCAAATTATTTGATCGTCTGCAAGTCTTTTTATACGAATTAGCTGCGTACATCAATCTTAATTGCCTCTGAATCTTTCACGATCTTAATTTTCTTTTTTCCACTGAAATTTCGGAGATCCTATCAGTCAATTACGCCATACTTTTTTGACATTTTGTCGATCTTAACTTAGTACGGGACTAAGCAATCGGGTGTAACTAATAATTGATGAATCATGTAACGTGGAGAGCCTTCGGAGTTTCTTTTGAGCGTAACTTTTCTGATTTATTTTAAATTGAGATCCGAGCCAACATAATACATTCGGCTCTGACGTATTACTGTGGAACTAAAGCGGGACGGTGTACCGCAGTAATTGCACGTGCAACAGGAAATACATTTTACAAAATAATATTCCGCCACAAATTTCGCTCACAGCTACAAATCAAACGAATAAACAGCCAGAAATTTTCCGCCAGACGTAACACATTCGACAGGCGTGATTCAGGCCCAAACTGAGCACCGAATGGACACGCCACTCTGTAATCTGTCCCGGCAAACCGTGCGCTGCATAAATTAGCTGTAGTTAAAAGCTCCCTTTTAATGGGAAGACCAAATGAATGGGCAGCGTTGGTCGACGCCAGCGCTTTTCCCAAATTTCGGGCCGAAATCGTAGGAGACTAATAGTAGATAGAACAAACTGGTTGTGCCGACCGCAAGCATTTAAAATTGCGCTCCGCTTCGACGCGCCCGCTGTAATCGACGTTTGAACTGAATTGAATCTGTTCTCTTAGACAAACGTAAATCTTTTTGAACTTTTCACTTCAAAGGTGTAATTGAATGCAGCGTAAAAGGATTTTCATCAGTGTGAAATGGCGAACCAAAAAAACTGTTTCACTGTTTTATTAACTTATTTTCAACTTGGCCAATGGAGGTTTTATGATAGCAATATAGTAACAGTAAACTTATAAAGTTTATTTTCGTAAAATATTTTGTGAGCAAAACTGACATTATCATATAAAAACTTTGTAACAACCCCATTTGTCTTTACAAGCTCCTTGCTAATATAATTACTAAACAAAAAGAAACAAAGTTATCACAACACGGTGTTTGAAATATTTTTATCTGTTACAATAATTGTTTAGACGGGGCGTCATAACTGCGCTCACCGACAGATGGCGCAGTTAAACGCACGTGCTACTAACTTCATCCCCACTACGTTATTTATGAGATGGAACAAAACGTTCAGTTGCGGCGCAAATGTCATCGTGGTTGCACGTTCGCGCTTGGGCTGTGTAATTGCTGTGAAATTAAATATTGTCGTAGTTTTAAGGAATTTTGCTCAAAATAATTTATATTGAGGTAATATAAAGACAGACATTGTAGTGATTAAAACAATGTTCCTCAACTTTCATTATCACGGAAGTTTGGTTCGATTTAGTTTTTATTTATTTATTTATTTGGGAGAACAAACAATTGTACAATGTGTTTTATAAGTAAATAATTATACACTTTACATGGGTTATCGTACAATCCACAAAGTTTCCACAGATATTTCAAATTATATAAAGATACAGTACGGTTTACACATAAACCTATCTAATAAATACTAATATTTGGAATAATATTATTTTTGGAAACTGGATATTACATAAGAATGTAATAAATTATAATTTAATAAAGTTTTCTTTTCAGCCTCCAAAAAACTTATAACACCGCGGTAAATATATTCTATTTTTTATAAAACTATTTGTACATTTCGGTTCATTCACGCATTTCATTCAAACTAAACAGATAGCACAAGTTTCTCAACTTCGTTTGCTTTTATCTGTACTTTGTTCACAAGTACTTGCATTTAATGTATCCCTATCTCACCATTAACCAGACAATTAGGCACATTAACATTCGTTGAGAGCTTTACTAACAATAAAAATAGTTATACTCGTAATATTTGAAATGTTAACGTTTATGAGCGATGATAAAATGCGAAACATTTATAACTCTCGAGGCAGCCTTAAACTTTTAAAGCCTTCAAGAAATTCGCATGATTTTCATACACAATTTTCATAGCAGTCGTTTTCTTAGCACTTATCGTTTGCTCTCCTCTAAAAGTACGTATATACGCCGTACGCATACTGATTCAACCGAGACACGTAAATCTCCGTATAATTCCTTTGTATATAATGTTTTCGTGAATTCGCGTGTATTTTACCTTTCACATATTTTTAATAAACATCTCCAAGGTAATTTATTGTTACTTGTTTTTGGGGACAGATGTTACCTTCGTATGAGTTATTACGGATTGAAAAACAATGAACTGTGTTAGTGTTATGTATAAAAAATAGACATATTTAGTTTCATCAACGCTTTGAATATAAGAATGAACTACATTATATTCATATTATATGTCATTTTATGAATTTGCTTAATAAAAAATTAAATAAATTATGCTACAAAGTTTAATTTGTTTTTGATTATGAGTTTAACTGTGACAAACACTAAAAAGATCAAAGTATTCAAATTAAATTATTGCAGAACATGTAAAGCTTATTTAAAATTTAATGTAGTTATCCAGTTACAAATTAACATTAACTGTATACTCCAAAACATTGAAAATCCGAAACAATTAATCTATCACTATGACCTAGAACATAAATTTAAATGTATTCCTATCTACGTCCACAAAATTTACACTACGCCTCGACATCTTAGGCACAGCGAGACTCATTCATCCTCATTCCGCGGCGATACGGCAATCATTACCGCGAAACGTTAACATTTACGACAGAATGATCCCAAGTGATCCCCATTGAGATATAAGCACTGAATAATAAACCCCAGGTGTACAATACTAATGCGAGTGTTCGAGTGACGGCTACCATTAAAAACAACAAACATTACGAAATAGAACCGTGACTTTTAATCGCAGAACGAATTTACTTTTGTTGTTTATAGTTGCGCTCACCGGTCGGTAAACGATCTGTGGGTTAAGCTAATCATGGCGCGGTCATTCCATAGATTGGTGACCACCGTGATGTTTGGAATGGGCGTCTCCGTGCTTCGGATGGTACGTAAAAGGTCGATCCCGGTGGTTATCTACAACGATAACAGTCGTTAAGCCACATCAAAGGCCTTCGGGCGGCTTGAACAACTTTGACACTGGGTTGACCACTAACCAAACGATAAAGGAAGAAAGAAAGAAAGTTGTTTATTTTTATAATATAACTACGACTGTGGTCAGAGTGGTATACTACTGCTGATGACAAGGTCGTGGGTTTTATATTAAGGTTGGACAGAGTACTATTGCTATTGTCTTATTATTTTAAAATATTTGTCAATAGTAGCCTGTAGTATGGTGACGTGGCCAGTATGGGCACTAGAATCGTCCCCTATTACATAAGACTTACATTGAAATGATGAATGGCGAAATACGGGTATATTTTCATGTACCTCTGCCTACGCTTTCGGGTACAACAGGCGGCATATGTTTGTATGTATTTATTTACGCTCTCTTTCTTTTGATATCGTGGTGAAGTGCGGGCTTAAAATAGATCAGGCTGTTACGTACTTCTTAGGAGTGCGGTTGACATAAATGTTTTAGCTAAGATACGTTTTATAATAAGCTAGCTTGGAGTCGCGAAACGTGTAGAGTTCCGAGTATTGCAGGCACATTTAAACTTTCTTTGGCAGACAAAGTTAGACGTACTTTAATATTTTTGTAACGTTGATCTACTTTAGCAGAATATTTTTTTACTTTGCCTTAACTTTATTTAGCAGCGCGATTATCTATAGCCAATACTATCGAGTATCAAGTGTAAACATTAAAAATGTATAGCAAAATAGTTCCTAAGGCGTCCGCTAGAGAAGCTGATCAGACTTACAAACAAAATTTGTCGATAACTAGGTGGTTGTCGATGGTAGTAGGGTATCACTCCTCTGATCTGAAGTTGAGATATCTAAGCTCCTTGAAGGGTATTAAATAAGTATAACAAAGGGACACATATTCTTAAAAGCTGAACTATTGCTAATTTTTCATAATTATTTCGCATTCAAGTTATTACTTCTAGCAACAGAAACCAGTTTAAAATAATCCTCCCACGTTACTAACCTAAATTTAAAATATAAACATATCGAAGAATGCGAAGTAGGTGGTTACTGAAATACTGTTCTATAAATAGCATTATTTAAATGTAAATTAGGACTCTTAAGAGCCTACGTTCCTTTTACGAAAGCCCACATGATACTATAAATGCAATACATTGCTTCATTTGCATGCCGAGTCAAGTCCCGTGAATGCCGACAGAAGCAAAACTATGGCACACGACAGAACTATAATTCAACCGCGTCCGTCTTACTTTTATTTTCCTACCAAAATGCTACATGCTTACGAATTTTAAATTAAAACGTAGTTTTACAATGTAATTTAATGCTTTCTTTGGTTCTGATAACATTATTCGGGGTATATTTTACAATAACATAACGTTACTTGAAAAAGTGTCCAAATCCTGAAGTTTAAGAAGTGGCACTGAACCACTTTTAACCTAGATAAATAACTAGTAACTCCTTAATAAACCAGACAATTGATTAAAAATGTTTCAGTCAGATGTTTTTACATAATTAATCACAGTAATGACAGCGTATAAAAACCTACGTGATCTTGTTTTATTTCAGCCTATTCTTGAATTATTCCAGTAAACAAAAGTGTACTAGTTACCAAATGCATTCAAAACCAAACCTCATACGAAGGTTGCAAAATTTAACATCTCCGCAGTGTATTAGTATTTGATTCAAGGAGACATTTCACTCAAATACCATTAAACACAAATTTTATAGACTCACGGTACTAAAGGTTGGTTCCCTCATTAATCGTTTACCGAACGTTGAGTGCAACCGTGAGTGCCTTTATGCAAATGATCAAGTAAATGCATCAAGTGGAACAATGTAACTATTTATGCGGTCCCACGATCCTCAACCATAACCGATGCTGGATGCAGGTGCTACTGAATGCAATTATCGTTTTAATAAAGTTTTATTTAAGTGCGTTTTTGTTATATTATGTCTTTTATGATAGTATTTTACATTGAAAGTACAAAAATGTTTTTATAAAGACTAGTATAAAAATGTCACTAACTTAAATTTAGTTATATGAGCATCGTGCAATCCCGGTGAAAAATATTTTGCTCTACATTTTGGTGTCATATTATGTACCTAGTTTTCACGTATGTGGGATCTTAAATGACATTTAAATATGAACGTATATAGCGCCAGAAAGCGGCAGTCACCGCCTATAATGAATGACAAGCAATTATCGTTTAATCTGTCCCAAATATTCTTCAATGAGCACAGACATCGTATAACAGAAGAACGAGACGCTCCTCGTAAACCGCTCTCTTAGTAATTCCTCGCTACTTTTACGACTCTGAAAAGAAAAACAGCTGACATTGCATGTTTTTATTTCGAAATCAGCATGGCAGCCGTGTACAAAAGGTATATGAACAAAAAAATATGTACACAATTTATTTTGCCACCTACGGTGTTTACTACGTCCCTTGGCGCCGAAGGAAGGGAAATATTATTTTATTTTACCTGCTTTTCTGTTGTATCTCCTTTATTATTTAAAGGGGAGGGTGGTTTTGTACACAGACGTGAAACAACACCAGACCTGTGTTGAATGAGAGATCAGATTAGGTTGATCAATTTATTCTTCAGTAAATTGTGAAGCGTGCAAACGTTGTAAATGCGTTGCGGAATGCTGGTAACATGTTATATGGGAGTGTGTTCAGTTTTAATACGAGGTTTGTTTACCTTATTGTTGTTTTGAATTGTAAAAGAAGTTTCTGCTTTAACGCGATCGTTTAAATATAACGGGATTGTGTTTGACAAGTTATGGTTTTAAACTTTAAACAGAAACTTTTTTTTTAAATAGTTTCTCTTTAAATTGTGATGCAGGTACTAATAATAACCCGAACTTCTAAGACAATAAGTTCATTTATTGATACAAAAAAACTATGTTTGAACCATATATCGCAGCAATGCCCGACCCAGAAATCGAACCTCATAATCAGCAGTTGGATACACTACCGACCGCGGAACTGGACCTTTATCTTTGATATTTCCCAAAATCGTATTTAATTCGGACCAAACAAACTGTTGAACAACACATTAAAATGTAAACGATTTGATCGTAGCTTATTAATTTGGAGGCAATAATTGAATGATGAACTATTAAGGAATAATTAATTCGCGATTGTGCAACGTGTTACAGAGAATACTCTATCAATTCTCATTAACGATGTAAGGAGTGATTAAGGTATTAGATGCAATACCGCGGTAACTATAAATTCTGCCTTTACTCTCTAGGTACATACAGTAGGTAATTTTCTACAAACGGTACTATTCACTGTCGAAAAGTAGATATTTAAAATGTTTTGCAAAATTAGTACTTACGGCTCCCGCTAGGGGCGCTGATCAGTTTTCCATATACAATTTATCGGTGGCCTCTAACCAATAGAAGTAAAAAATTATCCGTCTGATACTTACTCAATTTTTTTTTATATCATGTACTTACAAAGACGTCTAGTTCATACATAAATAACAACACAGCTTTTTCCTGTAGAAGAACAAAGAAAAAAAAGACCAAAGAACGTCACGTTCTCTTAGGTCAAAATCCTTTAAACAGTAATTAACATTCGCAATATTGCTAAAGTTTACTTTAAATTGGTGCAGCTGACTAACTAAGCTAACCGAATATTTAAGACAACGCTCTCTCTTCCAAGCTATGAATCCCATATGTTTAAGATGAACTATCAAATAAATTTAGTTAGCAACAAATTAACGTGATCAGTAATACTTTTCACAGGAAGGTTTTGCAGCGCAGCCTGTGTGACGCACTTAATTTATGCTCAGTAAATTTATTATTGCAGAACCGAGCCAACACAACCGCAGAAAGAGTTATTCTGGCTATAAATAAAAGAAAAAGTTCTGTTTATTGTTATACTACGCATTTGTTTTAAATTAATGGATTTAATGAACAGATTTAGTTTTCAATTTATTTCTCTAATAACTGTTTGAGGATTGAGACATAATTTCGTACGTATCTTAATATTTATACTCTGTCTTATTATTATCAAAGAAACTATATTTTGAAATGATAGTACTTTGAAGCTTTGACACTAAAGTTAGTTCAGTGCAACTCAATCAACTGAAGTAATGCCACTAGAAGTTTCTCATAATATATAATGTAAATATTCGGTTTATTACTGTATAAGTAATATCAATTCCCTCATCAAATGCATAACATGCTTATATTCTGTGCTATATTATGTAGTCCATTTGCTGACAACCATTCGATCGTAACATTATATTGTAATCGACAAACATTTCGTACACACTGTTTCAACACTCAATCAAACATCAACGTTTCCACTGAAACGCTTTCAATAAAACACTAGAAATATATTCAGTTAGATTTCCCAGGCTCAGCTCAAAAGCACGCAACGCAAGTTAATATGATAATAGGTATAAACCGTATGATCTGGAGCTTAGAACGCGAAGGCTTTGTTCGGAATGTTGACGTTTAATCTTCTCTTAGAATAACGTGGAAGGGAACTAGGGAATGCACGCGGCCATTTCTCCAAGGGAAATAAATAAGAGTAGGGGAAGAGCTCACTTTGTACAAATTGCAATAGTATACCTCTTTACTACGAACTCGCCTCCTCAGCGGTGATAAAGAACGACTACGCTCTTGAATTGTACTTCAAAAAGTTCCGAATTCCGAGATAATTGTGTCTAATTGCATTAGTTCATGAAGTTTCCTGTGACGCTGCCCGGACGGTGGTGTGGCCAAACGTTCTCAAGAACGGAAACATTGGCATTTCATACAACTTCGCAGTTTGCTTCATTAGTAATGCAAGCGGTCCGGTAATTAAGATTTCGTGTTCAACTCTCCTTGTAATAATGAGTTGAAATACATATGCTAATATTATAGCACTGTTCGCTCGCATAGATTTTCTTGAAAAAGAACTAGCTCTCATCCTTCCTCAGGGTGTTGCCAAACAAGTTTGTTCCGAATCGCTTCTTCAGTTGAGCCTGTAAGTATAATGGACAGATAAACACATAGCTTGTTTTTACATATTATTGTCGTAGATTATTTCGTATTCATAATTTCTCATAATACTTTTCTTCAGGATATAATCAAAAACAAGTTTAGTTTTAAAGGTAACAAGGTATACTAACAAGCTTTTACAAGCTACTAAATTTTCCATTACAAATGCAAACCTTACGAGGGCTCAACACGTTTAGGTTAGACGAACATTCGGAGTTCGGGGTATTTTGTACGGATTCACATAGTAACAGATTTATACGTTCATGGGGTTTACAATCAGAAGTCAGCCGATCCTAACCCAACACATTTTAGTACTAGTTTGTTAGCTGTTCAAGGTTATCCAGTATAGCGATTTTCTTCAGCCAAAATTATGATAATATTAAGATATCGAGTGTTGGACATTTGAAACGTGCTGCAAAATTAATTTTTAGTGCGCCAGCTAGAGATGCTAATCAAATTTTCATATAATATTTTTCTATAGCTAGCCAGTTTTTAACAGTCGAGAGTAGTATACCTTCAGTGGCCAAAAATATTGTTTTGTATTATCTCGACAATTATAGTATCTTGTACGGATTTAAATAAACATTGTGTGGACACAGTACTCCGGTGCTTGAAGCGGAAGTCTCAGATCAAGGTCCTAAATTCTGATGATTAAGTGTATTAGAGTCGCTCGGACAAAGTTTTTAGTTAAAGTGCATTTGGAAGTTAACATAAATTTATAAACTCCGTAGCATTTACTTAAGTAACGTGGCATCGTTGTCTAGGCATGGACCTACGCTACGATGAGTAAGTTAAAAGGTATCTAGTGGTAAAAGCAAAACAGTTTGTCACTAACCATTCAAACTAGGTCTTTTGCAGTGATTATATAATATATAATAATACCTCGGAAAAGTTAAAATTGTAATCATCTAAATAATGAATTAGTTATATTATCAACAACATCACAATCAAATTTTGTATTACCCTCAATTCACGGCTGCATTGAATCTGCACATTCCTATCATTCTCACAGTGTACGAAACAAACATCCAATTTTATTCGGAACACAAAATAAAAACAACGAAACTGCAGATGAAATACAACGAAACTTCTCAAAACAATTTAATCAAAGAAACTTGGAACTCTGTATCCAATATTTCATCTATGTTTAAAAACTCTCTACGTTTACCGATGGCACGGTTCAGTATTCGATTCAATATCGCCGCGGTACCGTCAGGTAATCCTATAAACCAGCACGAAAATGTTCTCTTTTAGGAACTTCATAATACCTTTATATTCTTCCGTGGCATCGGCGAGTGTACGCCCGATATAGTTATTGATAATACTTTGGATCAAAAGGATATCAGAACGGCATTATTAACTGATATTTTTGTTATAAAGAGCACGCCATGTGATTCGGTTTTCCTTATGAGTTCTAAAGTATATAAACACAATAATCTTTATCCCTTAGGCGGCTTTGTTAGATGTGGAGTGAAGGAGCGGGGGTGGGAGAACACGGTGCTCATCTTACTCGAATGAATTGTGACTTTGATTCTCATTTGTGAGAGGTACATATATTATAATGTTTATACGTTTTTTGTGCTATTGTTTTTTAAATAAATTTTTCAAATAGATTTCCTGTTACTTTAAAATAATAAGTACCTAGGTAATTGAGCTAAGGTTAGTATTTAAAAGACAATATTGAAAATCGGACCAGGCAATACATTTAAGAACGACGGAACAATTATAATACGTAAAGCAAATAAGATAAACATATTACAATTAAGGCTGGAATATTTAACCCATTATCTTAAAAAAAAAACATAAAAAGCACTGTGCTCGAAAACAATACCCGATTCCAATGACAACCATCCGAAACTTCGGGGGCTCCAAATCGAGCTGAAAACAGGCTTAAGCCGTTAAGCTATCCGAGTGCAGTAGTGTTTCCTTTCCTTTTAAACTCGCAACACGGTCTGAGAGTAATCTCTTCAAGGGGATAAAGAAACCATGAGAATTTAAAAGTATGAGGTGGTATTAGATTCGTGTCGGTCTCGGGAGGAACGAATACTTGGTAAGAAATGAAAAATACTAGGAAACTGCCACTTGCAATAACTGCACTTATCAAGTAGCCAGTTTGTCTTCTCGTTTACTTTTTAGTTTATATTTTTTGTATTATTTTTTTCTAATAAAGTGAAAATTTTACAGAAAGTTTGGTAGATAAAAAGTTTGGTCGACCAAAAACATTGCATTTCGTGATGGCATTTTGAAAAATAAACAATAAATTTAAATAACTAAAGTCTGACAATAAAGGTCAGACCGAAAATAAGGAGGACTGTAATTTTTTAAAGTTGATATATTCCTACTACGATATTTCTGTATCTAGAACTGACTGAATATTTAAAGCAAAAACGTTTCGTAACAATATTTATCAAGTAATTTTATGTCAACAATTTAAAAATAAACGTGTACTTTAGCTTTAAAACCTGACTACCTTGAACAAAGCTGCCTTAATTATATAAAGAGTAAAAAACATCCTCGCAAAAGGCAGCGAGTTGAAAAGGAAATTACACACTAACATATATTTATACAAAATGTGAGATAACTTTGTACTACGATACTGGCTACTTTGTGCACACTTTATTCTTATAAAGTCATTTGACAATAGCCGCTTTTATTTTATTTCTAAATTATGTAAATTTATATTTTTAGATCAATAGTTCGGGGTCCTATAGAAACATGTAAGCATAGGTAAGAGATAATTATGATCATGAGTGGGCAGGAGTTTCTTGCCAGCTCTTCTCATTGGCCCTACCTTCCGAACTGACGGTAAATTCACTATTTGTAACATTGACTACTATCATAAGTGTTTCATGTGACCTGAGTGTGTGTTCATTTGACCTAAATTAATAAACAATTTGACCTAAATGAACGAAACATAAAGATAAAATTTCGTAGCTATGAGTTCTAATAAGCTTCTAAAGAAATGGTATGAGTCCATCTTAGACTTGGCCAGTGTCATACCAGCGCACAACAGTAAAAGAATAATTGGTACATTACTTATTTTAACACTTCATATAATATTATATAATCTATCAACTATTGCTGATCTACGCCTTGGCTTTTAATTGCTCAAAAATAAGCCTAAAAGTCAAAAAAATCTTGTGGGATGTACACTTTTTTCAATCTGCTATCAGTCTATTTTAATTATCAAAGCATTTCTATAATGTTTGAACTTGAGCCCACTTCCGTCTTCCAAAAATAATATCACACAAAAATATTCCATTTCGTTCCCTACCCCATTATAGAGCAATCAGTCAAAGATAAAGGAACGAAAGGAAGTTAAAATTAAATCATCGACATTATAAGGTAATATATTTTCATTCAACATTTATAAATGAGGATTTAAAAGTGCCCCTCCAAATTACCGTTTAATTTTACTTAATTTAAGAGACAGTATAAATTTAGAGAGTATAGGGCAGAAATACTCTATGCATATTATTTTTATACTATCACCTAAGTGAATGATTTTAAATTTGACTTTAGTATTTTGCTCTCTTTTCGATTTTTTTAACCCGTTACTGGCCCACTACTAGGCAAGAATCTATCTTCCCAGGGGAGGGATAAGCCTCGAATCCACCAGCACCAAATTGATTTAACCGGAAACCTCCGAATTACTACAAAATAAATTTGATTAAAAATAATTATAAAAAATGTTTCAAGAAAGTAATTTTATATGTTTACGAGGACAATACAAAAGTATCAAGAGTTTAAAGTCACGCTGCAAGTCTTCCTCAAGTTTTTTCTTTATTTGTTTGACAGGATATTAGAGCTTTCTTTCAAAGGAATGCAAGAAGAAAAGTGTCGTTGTTGATGCCCTACTTTTTCTTCTAAAATACTTTATTGAAATATGCAAACAGATTTAAATGCTGAGTTTACTAAATAGAAGAATATATGCAACGATTTCTGTCATAATTTAAAGTAATTCTTTAAGCCAGTACCAATTTTCCAGATGTAACATCGAGTATGCAAAATATTGTAACATTTACAATATTTTTCATACTCAAACATATTTCTATCTCGCTAACTTTACATAATAATACCTCACAAGGAATGCTCGTAGTAGCAACAAAATTATGTTTATTTTCTAGTAGAGTGCCCTAGCACTCTGCGTTATTATAATAGTAGCTTTTACCCGCGACTTCGTCCACGTGAATAGATTTTCCAGTATAAAAGCATACGATGTTATTAATATAAGGCTATTAACTCTATCTGTACCCGTACTTGTACCTGGCGTGATTGAGTAACAAACATGAAGTCAAAATCCAAACTTTTGCATTTATATCGCATGTAAGGACTGAAATTACTGAGATACACTTACTAACCACCTAAAGAATTTGTATGATCAGCAGATAGCAATTGCAGTTTCAATATTTTTTATTTGTGTTAATTGGCAACTTTGTAAATATTATAAAACCATCGTAAGTGGATTATCACATTACCTTTTTTAACTAAAAATCTAAAACTAATCTAATTAAAACTCTAGGATAGACTTCAGGAACTTAAAACAAAACGATTACTCTAAACCGTAAACCACTAGTCCGGAATGCAAGATTTCTTCCTAAGTCGGCGCAGTTTTTCCCAAGAATAAATTCTTCCAACTGTAATAGCTTAAGATGTCTCCCTACAGAGCAATCTTAGTAGTTATTCGTAGTTTTCGCCTCAGGGTACAGTTGTATTGTACAAACTTAGTATTTAGGATCCTACGTGTTAATTCGAAACACGAACTACACGTACTGCGAATATACCGATCAGATCAAACTTGTTCTAAAGTTATTACATACGGAAATGTAGAACAAAATATTATTGTATTATTATGAATTATTAACTTTCGCTATGATTACATACCTGGATTATTGCGCCTTCAGTGAAAGAATGACTTGAAACAAAATTTCGGTTTTATTAACTTCTAAGCTTTGTTTAAATTAAATTTGAGTTTCCAAAATCTATCACAATTTGCGAAAACATGAAACCAAATATTGATTAATATAGCGTAACAGTTAACGAATATCAAAATCGAAACAAAACTTTGGATTAACAAAACATATTCCGCTTATGCCTTTATTGTGCTAAAACTGTGTTATGTGTGCTTGAACATACAAACTAATTATAATTACATACAAAACATACTCGAGGGTTGTATGACATCGTGTATGAATTTGAATGAAGCAGGGGATGTTTGTAAGGAGCGTGCAAGTGGTGTATTTCTCTATCTACACCTATGGAACAAGGGGAAAATTAATTTACGTATTAAACAAGACATTGCAACCGTTTTCCTGTCTCTTGAATTGGTACGTTATTTTGTTAAAATACATTAGCAAATAAAACGTGCACCAAACGATCGCAAACCTAGAAACAAATAAACTGGAACATCCCTAATAGTCACAAAACTTAAAACATTTACAAATGTCTGTTACAGATTTAAAGTCAAACATAGCAATTCTGAAATAACGGAACGCGAACGTTTATTCACAACACAGTAATTTCAAAACTAAGCATTTATTTGCTTCCCGCAAATTTAATAGTGAAAACCCACATACGCTCACAATAAATTCGAACGGGTGTAATGCGGTAGAATGGTAATAGATAGTACCACCTGTCACGGGAGCATGAAGTAACGGCAATGCGAATGCCCGATAGTTCATACCCTCTCGACGTTCATTCATTTCATTCACCGCAGGAATACGTGTGTAGTAAGAGTATTAGTACGTACTTATAACTTAACTGTTTTGAATAACGTTGTCTGAATATGTATGTGTATGTTCTTGCATTCTGGTGCTCCTGTTTTGGTTGCACTTGGGTTTGTAGACTTGCTACGCTTGCGTAGCTATTTCGTAGCAAGACGTAGCATGTTTTGCTACGCCGTAGCATGTAGTAAGTAGATTTACCTTGTAATGCAAGATCATTTTTATACATATACGAAAAAGTTACAGACAGAGATTTTTATTTTATTACTATGATTGAAAATAAAAAATATGTCTGAGTGTAAATAGAAAATAAAGCCCCAAAACTAATATTATCAAAATTCCTTAGTCACAAAACATCAAATATTTATTTAATTTATTTAAAACTAAGCAAAATCAGTAAAGAGTATATATTATCAACAGAGCATTAATTTAATTGGAGCGTCCATCGCCAGTCAAAAATATTACACTATTACAGTATCTGTAAGCAGCTTTTTGTATTTACAGTTCACCTCGAAGTTCCTCGGAAATGGGGCAAAGCTTAATGGCCGAAGAGCATAAATACAACAACAATTTATTCGCCATTGCTCATTGTAGGTACACTGTTTATCTGCACTTACTGTCAAGCGTCGCTTTGAGTGGCGCAAATGCAATTAGCGTCGACGCTAACTGTTCAAGCATCCCGTTCTGAATTAAATAAAAATGATTTGTTTTTTTTTGTTTGTTGGTTATTTTAATGGAATAACTGCAGTTTTTATGAGATTATTGTTTTACAGATATAAATTTCATTACACTAATGTAAAGAAATTTTATGAAATAAAAACCTTAATGCGCATCTGGCTAGCGTGGTGGACTCAAGGCCTTACCACTCCCCCTCGTTTGGGAGTAGACCCTTGCCCTGCAGTGGGACGGAAATGCTTTACAAAAAAAACCTTTAATTTTTTTATGAAAACAGTTTGTCACATTTTTTTTATTTTAAACAAGAAAGTTATTTGAACCGTTAAATCAACATAACATTTAACATAACTTAATGGAATCGACTTACATAAAATTAATTTATTATTTCAAAATAAAAATAATATTTCTGTTTAAACTCTATCAAAATATATAAATAGGTAATTTCTTGTAAATTATTGGAAAAGTAATAACAACTTCATTCATATTCACATCACCTATAGAGTTTAAAATGTAAAATGAAATATTCACTCAAAGTCCGAGAGGTCACATAAAATAAAGTGCTCTGGTAAAAACGTTCTATTAAAATTTCATAAAAACTTTTAAATAAAACCTCCTAACAAATGGTTTCCATTACAAGTCTAATATCGTGGCCGCTTTCATTTCTCATAGCTTTATTCTTTTGCGAGAAAGGATCCCTGAATTTCTAGATTTCTAGGTTATATGAACCGATGACCTAGTTCCTACTTCGTTAGTACTCTGATTTATGGGTCTTTTGTATTAATATACTTTCAATATTACTGCAACTTAGTATTTTTTTTATTTCAGTTCAGCTGCTCAAAATATTAAATTTATTTTACCTACCTTAAGTTATGCTTTACAATTGCATATATTTCCAGCATGTATACATCAATATTATATTTGACATGTACACGGTGGATAAATATAAAAAGCCACGAAGGGAAATTACTTATAACATACACTATTTTAAAATAATCGTGTGCATTCAAAGATTTTTGATAAAGTAGTTCACTAAAAAGAGATCGAACTCAGTAAAATTAAGAGGTCGGCTCTCTCCGTTACCCATTAGTTTTACTGCACTGCGTGATATGAGATAATGATATTCCTTATACATACAACAACATGCAACGCGTATATTTAAAAGGTATATTTGTGTTTGGGTTTCATAAAAGTATCAACGTCACTACGATCAAAATGCAGGGGCTGATTAAAAAATACTTTTACGCTGCTCAATATTAAAATGTAATTTCAAAATAAACTTTAAAATTTTATTGTCATCGTTAGGTGTATTGTTCCATAATATCTATTAATCCCAAACGGGCCATTTGTTTGGAAATTTAGTTGGTATTTTAAATTACGCTCTAAATAATCCAGAGCGGCTCAAACACTGAATTTATAGTCACCAAAGTAAAGTCATTAAATAGTGATTTTTTACGCAACTAATTATAATAAAGTGCTTTGAACATCGGCTTTTTACGTCACAGCAAAATACAACCAATATGAACAGTATTTTTATAAAAAATACTGCCTTTTTACAATAATAATAATAACTGGTTTTCACTAAAACAATGCAATTTTATGATTTTATACGTTTGATTTCACGGAATAAAAAATCGACTACATAGTGTTGAAGCCTTTTTGAACAAAAGGCCGTTCATAGAAATGTATTAATAAATTCTGACATGAACTATTGACAAAAAGTTAATCCTGATTAGAAGATTAACGCGTATTTCAATTCAATTCGAACGTGGGTATATTTATTGTTGTCTATAAAAATTCTGTTCAGTTCCAAAAAAGCGCCAATGTGTAGAGATTCTGCGAATTTTTCTATCCGCTGCATTTTTTAATATTTTTGGTAAAAAAACAAAAACTATAAACAAACTCAATCAATAAGGCGATTACGACTTTCTGATATTAAAATGTTACTAACTTTCCAATATTCAGAGTAAAAAATTTTAATAGTTGCACTTTTATACTATTCTATAAAACTTTTCCCATTTTCCTCTTAAAATAAGCAAATTAAATATTATTTCCTTATATCGTGTTCAGAAGTAGGCACTCATCTTAAAACACAACACTATTTCTTTCCTAAATGAAAAGAGCAATAAGAATGCCGCTTAGTTCGAACAGGGGCTTATTCAGTGTCCGTCGACCTCTTTAATTTAGGGCACAAGTAATAAAATGTTGTAAGTACGTAAGTAGCCTGACGCTTGGCAGAAAAAAGGAAAAGTGGAAAACAACTGACACGTATTACGTTTTCATTCATTAATCAGCTTAACGTAAACGTAAAAGTTTTGGGTTTATCGCGGTTTTGTTTTTGTGAATGTTTGAAGGTGATTTTGAATGTTGCTTTTTTGGTGTTGATTTATGTGCAATAAATTAAGTTTAGCGTTTAACAGCTTACCTTCTTATTCATAAAAATATATGAAATTATGAAAGGCTTATAAAGAGTTTTGTTTCTTTCACTCCTTAGCTAAATTAAAAAGAGAAAACATATTATAGCAGTCTTTTAACTAAAATTGGTTTATAGTGTGTTTATGAATAAGAGGGTTAGTATATAGCTCAATTTTTAACTTCTGTTTTATCAAATCTTTAGCTGTAGGCAACAATAATTTGTATACGAACCTGAGAAGTGTAAATAAACGATTAAATTTATCGTAGCCAACATTTTTTAAACGGTGTATCTACTTCAATGTAATCTCAATCTGACCTTTTAACCCAAAATCCTACACACGATCTAAAACCAGCGCAGATAATCTTGTTATCAAAGCAAATAACCCATTTCCAATAACATCAAACACGTCGATATTCAATTAAACCAGTTGACACAAAGTACAAAGGATGTATTACCACAATCATCGTAATCGAGTGTCGCAGTTCACTTGGGTATAATAATTATCATGTGAACGCTGGCCCCGGTGGGAGTGATCCCTGCCAGGATTAGTTGCGGTACAGCCCGGGGAAACTACGATAGTCCCGCGCCCCGTAAATCCACGATACCCACAGGCGACCCATTCTTTTTGTCGCGTTGTATTGCTTTTACAAACTTTCTGCGTTACAGTGATATAAAATGCGATATTTTTGTTCGTAATGCCTTTATTGTCTAGTCTAGCTTTTACTTAGGCAATAAAGAAAGTATGTGATAAAAGTTTTTTCGGTGTATGTGTAGTTATGATACATGGCATTTTTAAGTTATTAATATTTAGAAGGTTTTAGTTTGCATTTTCAGTTAATCGTAAATAACTGAACAATATTAGTTTAATGACTGCACAAACCCTCCTTCCTCCTCCTTACAACGCCTTGCTCCCAAGTGTCAATGTCAGCCGATAAAAGTTTACACTGATTACACCTAAACATATAAAATTACTTGTTAGTTATAAATAAACAACTTTTTGTATCCACATAATCAAGAGAAAAGAGATAAAGTTGTCTTCAAGAACGTTCCCATAATAATAATATACAATTGTTACAATATAGGAAAAGTTTGGGAGCCAATATAATAAGTAAGTATGATATAAGCTTTGTCTTCGTTTCTGTTATGAGGTAACTACGCCAATGAGGAATAGGGAAGGGTCAAAGGTAAGTTTTATTACGTTTTGATTGTATTTGATGTACGCAAGAGCTTCTTAACGAGTGAAGCGTTGTTACTAGAATACATTGTTATTTTATTTTGATTTGTAATAAAATAGTACGAGTACGTTTGTTGGCTTACAAAATTAACGTTGCATTATTTCAAATCCAAATCAAGACTTAGACGTAGTAATATTTTGCGGGGACACTTACTTATATACAAACAACGGATTCAAAGTGCAACCGGACACGAAACTACTATGAGTGAAATTCAAATATTCTGTAGCTTGATTCTCTACTACTATCGACTCCCGTCAACCGACCTGTCATCGAGAAATTTTGTATGAAAATCTGATCAGCGCCTCTGTCGGGCGTCGTAGGAAATGTTTTGGCAGTACATTCTAAATGTCAAAATTTCGATAGCTAGCCGGTTGTCGGTAGTCGACAGTGGTAGAGAATCGAGGTACTGTACCTCGATTCTCTACTACTATCGACTACCGACATCCGAAATGTCATCGAGAAATTTTGTATGAAAATCTGATCAGCGCCTCTGACGGGTGTCGTAGGAAACATTTTGGCAGTACATTCTAAATGTCAAATTTCGATAGCTAGTCGGTTGTCGGTAGTCGATAGTGGTAGAGAATCGACGTACTGTTCTATTTGGGAATCGAACTGTCGACACCCGCGTGCAGTAGCGTCTTGTAGCCTCCTACCTTGACCACTACGCAGACATCGTCGTTGCAGTTATTCAATTACTTATGTTAAAATTTGTTATTCTTAAACACCAATTTGTGTTGGTAAATGTATCAGTAGCTAAGGGAACTAACTTATTAAATTATACTGTGGATCAAATTTTGATCCAGGAAAGAAAATACTGTGTTACTTATAATTTATTTAATCAGGTCTTGATTGATTTACACACATTCTAATTTTTCTGATTCACATTCTAATACACTAATTTTTCTTTTCAAAGATAAAAGATTCTGTTTAAATACTATCACTAATCTTATATCTAAACAAATATAAATATCGTCTGAACATATATAGACTGCAAACATATGAAAGCTTTAGACGTTCGCTTGTATTTACCTCTTAGTTCCCAGGTATATTCTAGCTAGATGTAATTATCGAGCGAGACGTTATTCACTAAGTCTCAACGTATTGGTTTAGACGCTAAGCTGATTTGCCTTTTGCTTTACCTGGAAGATATGTAGAAGACTGTTGAGTCTTATGAAATGTTATGAAAGGAAGCAATGCAATATTTGACAGGAATCTATGATAGTTTTATTTTAAGTAAAGGTCTTTAATTGGTATAAAACATCGGTATTATCGGTATATATCTTTGATTTTTGAAATTATGATTAAGTAAATAATATACAAGGGACTGAAAGGCGTAAATTCCTTGCAATGTTGTCTTCAAATAAGTTAAATTGAAAAGCTAATAAAGCTTGTATAATTGATTACACATACTTTACAATATTAAATCAACAATTAGGGACTTTCTATATTTAATACAGTTTGCACAATATTATTTGCACTTTTGGTACCTATCAAATGTAACTTTAAATTGACTTTACAAAACAAAAGTCGAATTAATTTGCAATACTACGTTATAGCATACAAGAACATACTCAACAAAACTAATCTAACAATCTATTATAACTTTGTCTAAGTCCAATTTAGTTACAATTATTTCAATATTGGCATACATAACGAAGCATTTTCTTCGTAACAAATACAGTCAGAATCTATAATTCTGTACTTTACTTACTAATATTATAAAGCTGAACAGTTTGTTTGTTTGATTGTTTGTTTGTTTGAACGCGTTAATCTCGGAAACTACTGGTCCGATTTGAAAAATTATTTCATTGTTAGATAGCCCATTAATCGAGGAAGGCTATGCTATAGGCTATATATCATCACGCTACGACCAATAGAAGCAGAGTACCAGTAAAAAATGTTACAAAAACGGGGAAAATTATGACCCATTCTCTCTTATGTGACGTTAGCGAAGTTTTGCGGGTCAGCTAGTCAGAAATATGTATGCACTACCACATTTTCAAAAGCATTCTAACTAATGGAAAATTACTACTGTATATAAACTCCTAACGGCCGGTTTCTGAGTACATTTTGCGATAGTTTATCTATTTTTTAGCGTATTTTTATATGATTTAAAGGCTATTGAATAGATAGCTGCCGTTACATGTGCCTCAGACACCGAGAGTTAATAATTTTTACAAAAACTGCCCATTGGACCCATTGCAATAATTAAATTTATATTTTCATACAAAAAAGTCTCATTAACATGCAACAGTGTATATGTTACTGTAAAAGCCCGAACTGTGGTAAATCCTAAGATTTTCCGGTAAAACCTAAGATTTACCAACTCTCAATGGTAAAAGTCCGAACAAGCCAGAGTTTAAAAAGTATGTTACGATATATAAAAAAATCCTCCGTCATAACTATGTTTATAACTATTTCACGGTATAATTATATACTGTGACATAGTTATAAAGAAGGAGTTTTGGGCATAGCGACATGGGTAGGTTAGGTTAGAAGGCTAAGGTGGGAGCTTTGCTTCGCTCGCTCCCACCTTAGCCTTCGTGGTTATTTTTTTTTAACCGCCCAGAAGGAGGAGCCCCGCTTCGCGGGGCTCCTCCGGCGACATCTCGATATCATCAAGTAAATATAGGTAAAAGTTCGAAATAAAAGAATTGTTCGGACTTTTACCATTGCGAGTTGGTAAATCTTAGGTTATACCGGAAAATCTTAGGATTTACCACCGTTCGGGCTTTAACAGTAACATATACATATTTCTGACTCTGACTGTACAACCGAAGGCAGTAAGACCCTTCTTAGAACTTCACTATCGCATTTGTAAAACCACTCGACGGATTCCTTTGAACAAGTCATTAAATCTGGCATTACTGTGCAATAACAAGGGAACAAAGAAAACAAAGGATACCGCTAAATAATAGATAACACAATAAGTCTAGGTTTTATCCTGTGACTGTCGAATAGAAGTTTTTATCGAGAAAATTAGGTATTGTTCTCGCGGTCGGGATGTTTGACGTCCAGAGAACGATTATACATTGAGTGGCGATATTTGGACATACATTCTATTGCTATTTGGTATGTCAAAACTACTTTCAGAAAATATCTATACGATACATGTCCCACTGCTGGGCAAGAAATTCGTTCCTTATTGACAGGAAGACAAGGCCTTGAGTCAGGCTGGTCAAGTGCGAGTTAGGAGCTTTGCACAGCTTCAAGTAACTTCTTTAATCATCTCGAATAAAACTTAAACCTTGTTTATTTTAATATTTTTATTTTGTTAAAAAATTGTACATGTACACGTGAATGCTATTTATGTACGCGATTATTTCTATTACTTTGTGTTTCAACCCTAAGTTTGATTATAAACACAACACAGTCCAAAGTTTTGACAGGTAGGGTTGCTAAACATAGAAAACGTTGGTATTTTCCAGGCTTTAAGTCCCGCTTGTAATAACTTGTACAGAATGTTAAGCTGACTTCGTGTTATGTTTTGACGTAAAAAGTAATGAAGATAGGCGAAGTAGCGACACTTGTCAGACCATTAAACGAAATAATATTGTTATCTTATTTTTTTATTGCTTTCGTCATGTTTTGAAAAGTGAAATTGGTCGATATTTTATAGATTTGTTTTTTTTTATGAAAATACTAATTATGTTTTTGTGGTAAAAAAATACTTATTTATGCATCGTGAATTAAAACATTTTATGTGCAATTAATACATATTTACTCTATATATATTATGATTATGTCTAAATAAATGTATCTATGTGAATTGTCCAAAGATATTGTTTATCGAAGTTAACAAACATTAGCTAATATTGTACGAGAGCGTGAATTCCGTATAATACTAGATAACAACCAACACAACAGGAGTGCCATCGTATATTATCGATATCATAGTAGCAAGTTGCATCGAGTCACCATTTGGACTCAGCTTCATTCAGGTGCTGTATAATAATTTTCCATACAAAAAAAACGACAAACGGTTCTACAGCAATAACGTATTTAACTAAATCTATTGTTTGTTTGAACGCGCTAATCTCAGGAACTACTGGTCCGATTTAAAAAAAACTTTCAGTGTTAGATAGCCCATTTATCGAGGAAGGTTATAGGCTATATATCATCACGCTACGACCAATAGGAGCAGAGTACCAGTAAAAAATGTCACAAAAACGGGGAATATTATGACCTATTCTCTTTGTGACGCAAGCGAAGTTGCGCGGGTCAGCTAGTTTTTTGATAACATTTTAAGTAAGTTGTGTTAAATTCTTGATCAATAATAATTTAAACTTACTATAAAATCTATAAATTGATGAAGACAGAAACAACATATTAATCACTCATTTGACCTCGGCGTAAACGCAATACTTATGACGTCATAACGGCAGCAATTCTATACCAAAACAGCGTTGGGATATGACTGAGTCAAATCAGCTCCTTTTTATAAAACTTTTGAGCAAAATACCGTATTCACTTGAACAACTAAGCTACTATTACTGCATTCCAAAGTAAGTTTTACATTGATCGTCGTTTATCAGTTGATGAATGCAACTTGCTACAAACTGTGATTGACTTACAACGAGAGGGCTTATTGAGCCTCATTCATAGTAAAGCGCTTCCGATGCGAAACGCGTGAATACGCGGATGTAAATGAGGCAGTATATACGTATACGTGTTATGGGAAAGCGTTCCGATTGATTAGCTCGAAATGAGCCATGGAGAGAATAATAGCTTCGATTTACACTTTTTCCTTTTTACGGTTTTGAAAGTAAATACTGGCAATATTTACTTAAAAATTTGAGGATAGAGGAAAACCTGAATATTAAACTGCACTGGTATTGAAATATTGTTACTTAAAAAGCTGGGATATTATTCTTCTATACATTTTTTTCCATATTTTTGTCAATATTTCGCGATCCGCACTATACTCAATACTTTTTTGATATTAACATTTGATTCGTACTAATGCTTGTTATTAGTACTTAAATAAACTTATAGATACGCGAGCGTGTCTTTGATAATTCCTGCACTAATTGGGTAGATTACATCATAAGAAGGATATAGTAAACTTTACATCTACCGAAATAGTTTTTGTTAACTCGCTGTATCGACCTTTAAGCCTCTATTCTACGAAATGTACGTTACTACAGACTCTCTTGGGAAGGACTGAAAACGTAGAGCGATAGAAGCTCGAGGCACCGGTCACTCGGATATCCTGCAACTTCCTACCCATGCATTTAATGCAGTAGGTAGTTTTTAAGGAGAAAAATCCCACACCCAATTTTGCATCGTAGGAGTTAAGAATCGTTTCGAAAATTTGGTGTGAAGTTTGTTAAAAAAAAAAGAAAATTGCATTTTTGTAAACACGGTTTAGGGTGGTATATCACTAATTTGATTTTATTGTTAAATTTTATTGCTTTTTTCTCTACAATTCATTTTGAACGTTAATGATACAATATGAGAAACATAAGCCCAAATAATCAATTGAATTTCCAACATCACACGTGATATTTGAACTCAAACTATCGTCGACGGGCCGCTAAAGTTGTACAGGAACTAAACACTTCTATAGCATTGAAACTGCAGTAATAGTAATTGTCTTTGCGGTGACGGATCACGTACTGATCCGGTCACGTTAATCACAGTGAATAATGTACTGTAGCGGATGTCCAATGAATAATCCTGATAGATCTCCCAACTCTCATGCCACAAATGAACGATTTCACTATAATTTGCTTTCGGCTTCGTTTTCAATGTTCACGGTATGTTTGCTAATTTCTCTTTGTGATTGTTCAACGGGTTTCCATTAATATGTATTTATCCTGTTGCTTGTTTACGTGTCAGTGGCTCGTTGACTATCAATTTTGTGGTAGCTTTTTCAAAATATTTACGGATTTTTTAGAAACTTTGGTGATAAAAAGTATTTTATCTTGGACAATATTTTACAAGTAGACAAAGGAATAATATACAATTACTAAAGAAATCATTGATCAAGCTTATTAATGTTCTTTCTATCTAAACAAAAATTCTATTGTTTGACTACAAATCCTCATCAACATAGAAATCTGTTCAGCAGACACTAACCCAAACGTTTTAAATTCAAGTATTCCTCACACATCACTGAAAACAAACGGCGCGGATGTCAAATTTATGTAGCCGTTTACTAAAGAAGCAAATGGCCAATGTCAAAGAACAGGTTGAGAATGAATAATGCCTTCTGGGAATCGCCAATAGAACCGCCGCCGCGTCGGGTGGAAAGGTACTTAAATAGGAAAGCAAAGGAGCTTTTACTTATCTTTTCTTTACTTTGTGCCCCGGAGTGCTGAAAGTACCTAAAAGGTGATTAAGATTCAGCTGATTAGTTGAACTTGAGAATAAGATATTGCCTTTACTTTTGCACCGAGTTAGGGGACAGGTAAATTTCTGTGTGCCGACGTTTTGCTGTCGTCGTATAATTTTTTTCTTTGCTTTTGGTTTTTTTCTTCCTTTAATGTCCGTGGCTACTCTGTTTTCTTTGTAAGTAAGGTTTGTAGCGGGCGTTTTATCTCTTAAAAATGTTGTAGCTAGACCGTCAACTGACTTTCCTATAATAAAGCCACTCAGGTTATGAGTTAGTTCCAATAATTGAGATTTGGGAATCTATTGCTATCACTTGCGAGTAAAATGTTTCGGCTAAAGTCACGGAATACCTCATTCGATAATTAATCAACGTGAATGTAAAACTCATGACTAGTAGTGCAATTTTCTACCACTAGACATTTTGTATGAAAATCTGATCAGCGTCTCTAGCGGGGGCCATAGGAACTATTTTAGCAGCACATTTTAAATATCAGACTTTCGATACTCAACAGTACCAACCCTATAGAACTTCGCCTTTGGTATACAGGTACATAGAAATGAAACGTTCATTCAATAATAAATGCACCAACAAATACTTCTCCCACAAGCTTCCCTCTATGATTCAGTTACAGGCACTCGTATTCGCTACAAAATATATCAGTACTCCATACAAATATTTGTTCCTGTATCGAGACCGTATCACGTCGCCGTTGTGCCATTTGGTGGTCAATTTAACACGTTCCCATGGAGTCTGTTTATTTTTTCCGGATGAATTTACGGGTTTCGGATATTTATATGGAGGTTTTTCTTACTGAAGGTGGGAATATATTCAAGAAAAAACTAGAATATATAATATCTGTGTTTAACCGTTAAAGTCCGTAGCGTAGAGGTAAAGGGTAAGCGCCACAATACTATCGTTGTTTTATAATACCATTTTTTTTATTCTCATACTAATGAAAATGTATTTCTAAAATCAGTTTAATGTCTACGCAGTTTTGTTTCAATTTTGGTTGGACTTTATGTTAGTTTAATGTATATTTGTCAAAGCTGTCGCTATTACTGTGTGCTACATTCGCTAAGTCATGAAAATAACGTAATGTGAAATTTCAACGAACTTGTATGAAAAATACGAGATTTAATCAGTATTTTACTCGCTTAAATACTTCCACGGCAAACAGACAGTTATGGGATCTAAGCAGGACATTACGAAGCTTAAACGTCTCACAATCACGTGAACGAAATATCTACAACCCAATAGCGACCAAGTCGATAAAACGTCAATGGTCTTGTAAAGTACTGGAACCGACTATTAACGGCTTTTTGTATACACTTTAAGTCGTTTTGTAGAGGTAAATGTCACAATATTTTTAATTGCTTAAAGGCGGCGACGTATGCCTCAAAAAAGATGAATGGCAAACTTGACACCTGCCACTTGATTGCAGCATTCTATCCGGACATTATGCTCAAAAGATAAAAATATTGTTATTTGTAGACTTTACTTTAAACATCACGGATTGATGAATCCACACACTGTCGGTACTATCGAGTAACGAGAGTTTGAATTTTGAATCGTTCTACGAAAATAGTTCCTACGGCCTCCGGTAGGGGCGCTGATCAAGTTTTTATACTTTTTTTTTATTGTCCGTCGTCGATGCTAATAGGAATCACCCCTCTGGTATGCATCTACCAGATTCCTTTGAAAAACATGAGTAATAATTCAGCATCAACAGTCTCTATTACCTATCGAATAACAAAACAGAAGCAAAGAAGCCAGTACTTTTCTACTCTCAATTCCATTTAACCCATTTTCACGCGGCGGTCTCAAGATACCAACAAATATTGTAATAGAAGTTGACAGAACGGCTTATCTGTTAGATATGAAAGCTCTACTATTGATGAGTTTTATACCCGAGGGATTCATTTGTGGGGATCTTAGTATTACAGCCGGAGAGAACACTTGATTACATCCAAGGGTATTTCATGGTCAAGGTTTATTCAAAAGATCGAAGGACTTAGGGTGTGTAGGAGAATTTATTGCTACGTTTAAGTCTGGGGTACAATATTCGGGTTTAAATATACCTTTGTCGATTATAAGTGAAGGTATATACTATGTTTATTTATTTATTACACTGTAGAGCTTTGAGAAGACGATGACTGTAATGTAAAAACATGCCTTCATTGTAGGGACTGGACTATCGTGCAACTATCTGTACAACAACCCGCAAGTATTATATTTTGTTGTACAAGAAACCAACAACACGCAATGCTAAAGTGCAGTTTGTTGTAACGTAAAATAAAAATAATACTTTCGTTCTTAAAAACATTATTTTTTATCTTACGAATTTTTGTTTCCTTACAGGTAATTTTATTTATCTTACGAATTATAGTCTCGTAGTACGTAATGTAAGGTGAGCATACTTTACCTATGCTCATTTGTTACTGATTAAATTTCAATCAAATGATTGTACGCTGAGGTCAACGTACTATAATTTGATCGGAATTTGTCGCACCTAATTACAATTACAGAATTTCTGAATATTTTTTTCTACCTTGACTTAATATAAACTTCTTACACTCTGTTCTGGTCGGTTTCGAGTTTACATTTAGCGGTAGTTTATCTATTTGATAGCATTGTTTTATATAAATTTTAACGCTTTTGAATAGAATGATGAACTACCGCTAAATGAACCTCAGAAACCGGGGGTTAACCATTCATTTACAGGTTAACACTCTCTGTTACTATTATTTTGCATACAAAGCAACATAACATTTTACGAAAAGTAAAGAATCTCCATCGATCGTTTCACATAGGCATTCTTAAGCCGTCACCATTCTTTTGTCGCGCCTACCCATCGATCTGCGACTGTACACACAATATCTCCCGTCCATCACGTTGACTGTTCCTTACAACCCTTTGCAATGAAAAACAAACTGTTTTTGTTTCATAAAACGGAAGCGTATTTACAGATGCTGTTGATTTAAAAGTGTGATAAATTATAAGATTTTAAACATTATTTACTTCTATCAAGTTCTAAAGGTTGAAATTTATAATTAGTTCCTACGGTACTCACTAGAGACGCTGATCAGTTCTTCTAACTCATTTACCGAAACCTAATCGGTTGTCAACAGCAAATACTAGTATACAACATAGATATATTATAGAACATAGCTAATATAATATTACATATTTACTCATTATCAACGTAACACTTAATAAAATTAGTAAACTAATTCCACACCAAGCAGCCCTAACTAGGCAGTACATACATTACGCTAAATTACTTAACACAGCAAAATTAAGCTTTGAGAGCTACCATAATTCATTAATTGCATTAATAACCCTAAAGTACGACTACTTAATACCCAGTATGTGCTTAATTAATGCTGAGTGAAGCAATTACTGATTACCTTCAGCTAACGACCATCTGTGGCGAACATTTATGGACATACATAGGGTCATTATCTTATTGATAACCATATATAGTATTAGTTGATGAACTATATGTACTATACATCAAAGGAACTATCTACACACCTGATTAGTTCGTGGTTTAGTATTCAATCGAAGTGCAATACGATTGATGCAAGCAATATTAACAATACCTAAATCAGCGGCGCCATTCTCTACAATTGGTACAGTGAGCTCCAAAAGTAGCTGATCATACTCAATCTTTTGAAATCCCATATACTGAAGTGTGCACATTATTCCATGGAAAAAACATTTGCCATTGATTGAAATGTTTTATTCTAACTCATTCTACCTGATTTTGATCGGTTATTTATTAAAGTTACGTAACATAGAGGTTTTGATAATATGAAGTTGTTCAGCTACTTTTGGAGCTGACTGTACTAGCGAGTACTAAGAGTTTGACATTTAAAATGTGCTGGCAAAATAGTTCCTACGGAGCCTGTTCGAGGCGCCAATCAGATGTTCCTGAAAAATTTCTCGAAATCTAGCCGTTAGTCGGTAGTGGTAGAGAACGAACAAAATTCAAATTCATAATCCGAGAATTCAAAAATATTGGCACTGACCACCAGTTTGACTTACTGAAATAATTTGTTCGGCTATATTTGGTGGAAAACTGAAGTGAGGCGATTTCCTACTACTATAGAGTATCGACAAATGGCTAGCTATCGAATATTTTTCAAACTTTGTATGAAAAACCGCAGCGGAACTTATTTCGCAATATAGTACCGACTGTATAGAATTGCGCAACATTACTCCACTTTCTTTCGAATTATTTACACTAAGATGTTCCCACAGAACTAAGTAATTCAAAGACATACAATAGACTAATGAATCTGTACAATGCGTTGACCGAACTCTCTATTTCGTCCCACGATAGGCCTTCGTAAATAGACCAAAAACAAATGGACTGGACGTAATCTGTGCGATGGCATTGCTTAATTTTCGCGTCCCCGTCGCACCAAATCCCCGGGATGATAAATGAACTCTGACTTACGGGGAGATTGTATTTTTTCGGTTGCAACACTGAAATGTGCGCTTTTAGTGCAGTTTCGTTAGTTGTTTTGAGTAGTTAATATCTAGTTTGGGAGTGTAGCGATTACGAACTTTCGATACTATAGTTTGGGTTACGTGTCAAATATGTTCAAACGTTGCTGCACTGCACATTGGTTAGTTTTCATAGTTTTAGTTTTTGAATTACAAATATAAAAGTAATTCCATAATAATTATGATAGGCTTTGATTAAAAAGATATCATTCAATACTTCTTATAACGTCGTCACTGACGTTTATAGACGTTATTGGCTAACTTAAGCATATACGCATATGATAACTCACACGATGTTACCCATAGCTAGAAATATATGTACTAAAATCTGAACACAGTGAATACTGAATAGTCCATTTAACTACAACCATAAATATTAACTGCATTGAAAGCCACGAAGAAATAATATAATGCCATCTATTGTAGCTTTGGAAACCGTACGACCACACATTATGCATAATCCTTTTCAATATTAAAGCACGTACTAAATAATGTTACTGTTACGCAGTCCGTACCCGCGTCAATGTCATATTCTTCTGTGGGCCGCCTCACGCGTTAATTGTTGTTCGGGCTCCGAACGTCCCTTTATTATGATAGTGGCTATACTGTCATGTCCAAGCAAATCCACTGTGTGTATTTTTAACGCTTCAAAAATGTATTCAGTTTGGGTTTTGTGCGTGAGAGATTATTTTGCGAATTGTTTTTTACTTGGGCTGTTTGCGAAATAAAGGGCGAATGTCTTTGAGGAAAATAGGGCTAATGAAAGGGTTAATAGCATGCAGTAGGTATGCGGAAGACGAAGTTTAGTGCCTACGCTTAGGCCGGGTTCTGCCTCTTCTTGTTACGCTTCCTTGGTTTGCTAATGAAAATTGGCGAGATCACAAATTTCCAAGAAAAACTCTCAAAACATTGCTCTACTGAATGGTATATAAGACTATTGGATGAATTCTTGTCAGTCAAAGATTCAATTAATTTTCGGCTCAATTTTATCAAACATAATGACTTATTATCTTTGATAAAATTGAGCCGAAAATATGATTCTCTGACTGACTCATTAATAATGAGTACTCATTATTAATGAGTAACTAAAGGGGCACTATGTACCTATTGTAAAGACTCTTTTACATTAATTAATAATAAATTGACAATTGACATTCAAAGGAACTACCACAAAAGTATTTACTACATCAGCCGCACTTCCATCTAGTAGCCAAGTCTTAACACATCACAAGAAGCCAGTTCAATCTTCATAAAAAATAAACCCCTTAGAACAACAAGAGCAATCCTTCGCTCCTTCATCCAATTACTGCCGGCTAATTTCTTCAGATCGTTAATCCACTGACTCTGGGAATCCCGGCCATCAATATTTTAAGCCTGGTTGTACGTAACGGGTTATTTACAGAGCCAACCACAAACTATGTAGCTGTATTATTAAACAATCGCTATAAGAAAAGATAGATCATTGTAAGTAATTTTGCGACACTGTGTTACGTTGAACAAGACGTGGTAAGCATGTTTTTTTTTAACAAGTGCAAATTTTGTTTTGTAATCTGATGACTAGTGTCTACTCATGACTGCCGGCCTATTACAATTAATCTTGAGTTCTCTGGAAGCATAATGGATTTTTCCAACAAATCAGGTCATTGAAAAATGTTTGGATGTAATAATCAAATAATCAAGTCGTAGTCAATACATTGTTCTGATCGCATGCTTACTCACAGTTCTTTAAAAAATCTGTTTAGGAATTTTGCAGTTAGAGCGTAACAAATAGTTTTTAATAATAACAGAAGAATCAGAACAGATTTTATTTCGTTTATGTATTTTATTACCTGTCGTCAACATAATTAACATGCATGTTAAAATACTTAAATTCCTTTCGTAGAATTGTAAAAACCTCCATTAATGTTTAAACTTCTGTACACGTTTAGAAAATTAAACGGCAGTATTCTGTAAAAGCACTCTTTCATGTAAAGAACTCAACGAATGACCTAATATGAATGCATTCTATGTATGTCATGTTTATGTACCTAAAGAGCTCGAGAATTCTATTTAATCATAGTATACAAGCTTTTAACTTATAATATTTTTGTAGTATGCGTCTTACGTACTTTTATTCTTGAATACTTTTAAATATTTATATCCATTACATATCGGATTACCTTGCAAATACAAAAACTTTAAGTATTAGGTACTTTTAATGCAATGTAGATAGAAGATAATGTAGCTAGATCCCGTATCCTCTTTAACCACGAACGATGATGTTCCCTCGATACACACTATATTATTCCACGGCCTGTCACGTATGAACATTGAATAATAAATAAATATTTCTTCAGAACTAAATATCTGTTTTAAAAACGTTCACGATGAAAAATTTATATCAATGTCTTTAGCTTTCAAGTGTTAATTTTAATTGTTTGCGGTTTATACCGTCACCTCAACCAATGTCATAAGAACCGGATTCTAGTAATCACTACTAAAACAAACTCATTTTTATTTCGACACCCCCAAAAAGCCTCCAGCCCGACATCAACTCACGTGTCTTGAGTCAGTATAAGAAGTATAAAAGCCACCTGTACTAAAAATAACAAAATGCAGTTAACCTGAAACTGGCACATTAAAAGTTTTTATTTAGTTTGCACTTGTACGGCAATCTAGCTTTTTTAATTATGTTTTCCTGTCGATCGTAGCGCGGTGCTTGTGAAAATCAAGTAGATTGAAAAGTAGAGCACTTCACAACACAACTTAGTTGACTTTTAACTGGTAAACTCACCTCTCCTGTTAACTGGGTTTACCTTTTAAAGTTAAGATTAACTTTCAGTTTGTATATTTTCAAGAAGATAGTGTTATGCTTAAGATATACTAAGAAACTGTTTTAAGCTTTAAGATTCTAAGCCTAATTTACCATCTATCTGTTAAATTGACTACAATAATTAATAAAAGTCATAAAAAAATCCAGATTGACGTTTTATTATCATATTGTAAACTGCATAATAAAGCGTTGGAAGTTTCTACTGGCTAAAATGGTGACATGTAACACGGAATTCCCAAATACGGAAACATAAACAAATCTCCACTCTATTACGTTGTATGGTCAGAAAATATATCTTAACTTTATTATAGAACCAGCAGTGTATAGCATAAAATTGAGTAGTATCGGTTTCTTACGCAATAGCCACGAATGAACTAGTGAGCTTGAAGGCATCCTAATGTAGATTTCATCGACTCCACATCGATATTTGGGATTTCAACGCAGCGATTTCAAAAGTGGGGTAATATGGGTGTAATATGTTCCAATAATTGAATGGAATTTCATAATGTAGCTATGTGAGAAAGCGATCGGCTCTCGTATACAAAAATATAATATTTGTTCCTCGCTATGTGTTTATTTTGACTGTAGGAAAAATGGTATAAGCATAAGAATGAACGGTGAAATTCTTTAAGAATTAAAACAAATTATTTCAACTTTATGATCTGGTTCAAGTAAATGCAGGTATTTAATAAGTATTGAAGTGTTGATCTATAATAACAGCAACTTCGAGTGATCCAAAATTGAATTGTATATTATCTACGCTACGTAAGTTCCCTTGCTTTAAACAGTCTTCGGTGATGGTCGCTGCTGTTTCAATTACTTATGATGAAATGATGATTCATATAATGATTTAACATCATCACTGGCACCACATAAAAAAATCCATAAGAAATCAAATAAATGCATCTCATTTTAGAAAAAACACTTCACGTTCCTTTGTAATCACTTCTGGTAAAGGATGTGAAACATTTACCTAGCCTTTCACACAATAGTTTACACCACAACACAGGCGTTCAGGTCCAAACTGTTCGGCCTTAGTGGAACATCAGTCTATTATCGACAGTAACATTGTTCGGAGTAATGAAAATCCTGTACTCGCTTTACTGAAACAGTTTTGGTTACTCTCGGTTTAGCTGCAAGGCAACGAGTAACTACGATGCTTCAATGAAGAGAGATTGGTGCTTAGAAATACAAAAGGCGATTGTTACACTGTGCAAAGTTTTGTCCATGATTTTAATTAGTTTATTATTTTTATCTTTATAACTTAAACTATCCTATGCGGATTCGCTCGATTGCATATCTTGTATTAAAAGTATATTAAGTAACTTATGTTTCATTTTGAGGACTGTAACAGATATTTTTTAGTTTTTATTATAATACTTTTTTTTTTCTTTTTCGTTTATTTGAGCTAAAACAGGTTCAAGTAACCTGTATTGAAGGTATTAGGAATGTGTCCAGAATTATATCGTATAATTATAATTTACATTATTTAAAATCTTTGTACAAAGAGCTCAAGGGAAATATCATTAATACGATTTCTTAGAACCTTAACTCGCTCAGAAATATTTATGTTTGACTTTGAAATTAATCACGAATTTTGTTTAATGCGGAAAATTATAAGCCAATCAGTAACAAAATTACGAATAATTTTAATTGGAATGAGCGCGATGTCAATATCTTATTTTATTAATTAATCTTCCTCCCGTTGAATAACTTAATTCATTTTTTAAATTCTTGCTATTTTAGATTTTTTTTAAATGACAGAGTTATTATGTCCAACACATAACCTCTCATGCAACTATTACACAGTATTTATAATATTATTATGTATTTTTAATTACGAAAATTACGTTACTGAATTATTAAGATTGACTATCTCTATAAAATGCCAGGGTTTCTGCATCAGAGGAAAGCTCTCAGTAGTGTACAAACACCAATATGAAGCGGACATATTTAACAAAAATAACCGCCGCTTGTTGTTTTTTTCTCTGTAATATGTTCATGTCCCCGCTGCTTGACGATATTGCATGTAGCGCAGTGTTTGTCATTTCCTTTATTATGCTACTTCGCGTTACTTTATGAGGCGCAATATTGAGCAATGACGGGTCACATTTCCGTACAACATTATAAATTCTCGCCGGGAAACAGATATCATATTACTACGAATGAACGTTATTTTGTGGTACTTTCCCTAATTGAATGTGCCAGTAATACTTGAGTGTCTTAACTCAATTTAAGGTCCGATATCCAAGGTCTCAAAATGTGTGTGTAATATAATTGAGTGTTCTCGGATCATTTACCACATCTACTCGAGTATCGGTATCCATTTTATTATTCATATTTTGAGAAGCGATAATAACCCTAGCCCCACAAAGAGTGTTTACACAGCCATCTTTGAGACGAAATTAAAGATATTATTACATTTCTCAAGCTCTTTCTCTCCACTCGTTGGTATTTCCGGGAAAAGGGACAAAATATATTGCGAGAAGGTACCGAGTCTCGCGTGTTTTTGCGCTTCTATTTCGTACGGGACGTGTCTGTATCACACCGAGAGAATCCGCAAATAAACTATATTAACGGCAAAATTACACGGTGTGTTACATTTCTATCGAAGCTCCCGACTCGGGAATACAATGTGCGTCGCGCCGCTCTAATCTTCAGTGTCAATTTTCATCGGGAACGATTGTAGGGTGAGTCTCGCCGATAAATTTTCCGGCTCTTATACGGGGGATATGCAGAACATTATAAAGTCGGTATGCGAATTCTTATGACTTATGACAGATATCCAATATTCCTCGAGGCGGGCGGACCGAGTGCAGCGGAACACTCATAGAACACAAATCAAGCGGGAAAAATGAAGGAAAAGAAGCAAGACAAAGCGGCTGCTCGATCGACAAGAATTTCATTGTGAAATATGTGTTATTTTCTATGAAAAATGTATTCGGCTTTTAACACAATAACTCAGTGGGAGATGGATCGCGTTTGTATACGGATATACATATGTAATATCCGCATATCGGCTCGTATTAAATTCAAAAGGATTTTGTGGGTAGATTTTGCTTTTTGTGTTGTTTATGTGCGAGTTTTCAGTCGGTTTATTTTACTATGTAACGAATATCTGTCGTATTTTGATTTATTTTCATCGATGCATACATCCATTATTTTACATGTACGAGATACAAGAAAAGCCCTAACAGTAACACGTACCTACAATGCAATAATTATGAGAGCACGATAAAAATAAGCGCCAAGTACAATTGATTTACATGGCACAACCAAATAGACAACAAGAGACCGAAACGTTGATTTTAGTCATAATAATATCAAGACAGTTACAGAAATAAAAATATTATATCGACATTGACTAATCACGATTCACATATCCTTTTATTCCCTGTCAAAGATGTACAAAAATGCAACGAACTCACATAAGCATCCGCCGCCAAACACCCAAGCAACTGAACCACAGATATTATATCTAACACGCAGTAAATATTATGCAAAACTCCCCACCATATGCAAGCTAAATCTTAATACCAACACGGCGCCCATCAATTTACTAGATAGTTCATCCACAAGCCCGATGGTGCTATTAATCTATGAAATGAACCGTCGATTATCATGATCTACTCGAGGTGGTACAACACTTGAAACATACTGTTATGATTAACTCTGATGAAGTAGGGTCGAGGATATTAATGTCTCTGTTGTGCTTATAGGTCGTTAAGTAAGTGATCTGTTCCTGTGAATGTGTCGTGAATTAATTGTGTATAAGTGTTTAATAGTGTTCACTATATGAATCTACTGTATACTTGTAATAGAGTTGCAAAAGATATCTATCAAAAAATTTTGTTGAATCATGGTTTTTCATCAATCTGTTTCAAATGATTGAAATTGTGAGAAAGTAAGAGGTATTTTTCGAAAAAGCAAATATTGCAACTGACTTTTAGTCGTGAAGTTGAATCCCAAAAGAAAAGGTTCGTACTCGTTTTCAGGTTGACGAAATATGAGGCCTCGAGAGAATGTATTTGCATAAAGCGTATGTCTCCGCGTTCGAGTAAAGATACAATTACATGCTTTTTCCTGCGTAATCGTCTAAGAGTACTTTCAAAAGATGATATTTTCCAACTAATTAACACTATGTCTCAATCGATGCATAACTACAGTATAGAATAAGCCTCTAACAAAGTGTACGAAGTAAGGTAACGAGTGCCGCCTTTGATCTCACGTCGGCATCCGTCTCCTTTGAGAACTGATTGAGCGCACCACTCTGTGTGCATACGAAAACGTCTGCCTGCCTCCACTCGTCTACTTGGTGGGAATTTACAAGGTTCTTTATAAAAACCGTTTACATTTCGGAGGTTTTATATTCGCGAACAAATGGAGCGTGATCGTACTGTGATTTTGTATGTTCATTTCTTTATTTGATGACAGTTTTGATGGCAATTCACTGTGATCACTGAATCCACTTATTAGAGGGTGTGAAAAAATGTTACCATTGTTGTTCGTTACTTACTCCTTGCGTAGCCCTTTGGGTAAGGCGTGATTTTATGCAAGTGTGTAATGTGTGTATGTATGTTCGTTGGCAAAAATTCACATTTACCATATGGAGGTAAATGCAGAGATACCCGGTCGGTCAACACCTTAGCAAGAGACATTTCATAGGCGTTGTTGGGGTGAAGTTCTTCTCTCAAGTTTGTGTTGGTGAGCTTAACAGCTTTTCCAGAATATTGTTGTGAACCTCATGTGCATGTAAGATTATACCTGTATAAGATCACTGATGCGGCAAGTAGTCACAATGCCAATGTTCCAAAAATCTATAATATTCTCCCTCATTTACAGAGTGAAATATGATAATATAAATTTTCATTTTATGAACAGTAATGTACAATATTATGTGATGTGCCAATATTTTCATTGACATTTACAACGCATTCGCAGAATATCATCGCAAGTCAATACGATAATATCGAAATGAAACAGTTGAATTTTCCTTATTGGAATTCCTACGGGGGATAAGTAATTAAATTCATTTGCGACATCAATTATTGTCGGTATCATTCAATATTTTATTTTGTCATTCCAGAACGAACTCTTTTGTGGCTAGAGTGTGTTTTTCACTATTTATTTGTAAGAAAATATCTGGAATCAAATTGATATCAATATTTATTTTTTATAATGTTCAACTATTGACACGAATAGTGGTATAATTTACCGTTATTGCCTGTATGAAAATAACAACTTATGAAATTAGTTAGTATGAAACCTTAACTCCGTTGTACCCGCCAAATAAGTTTGTATATTTAGTATAGGGTTTTAGAATTTTTTAGACAACCTTTTCGCAATATATTTATTGACATATTTTATTTGATAAAAAATATCTTTCATCCATAAACCAGCTCGGTGAAGGTCGTTCTTAACGGGATCTTAGACTAATTGTCTGTGTTAGGATTTGTAAAAAAATACCATATTGTATATACCCTCTATAAGATATAATGTTGCTAAGGACAGAGGGCATGACGAACTAATTTATGCAAACGTGAAACAAAACAATAACAAGGACAACCCCAATCTGTATCCATCCACAATTCCACAGTAGTGTAGTAGTTACAACAGGAAAGATACTACATAAGAGTATCTTCACACAGACACAAATAATATTCAGATTCTTTTGGAACACTGATTTGCAAATCACTGGGTAATATTTTCTTAGACACGTCCTGCACTAGTTATTGCTTTTGTGTCTCTGGAACTTTTACAAACAAACAAACAACGGACACAAAACAAAGATATTAATTATTTCCTGTGGGAATCGAACCCACGACCTGCCGACGGGCTGGTAGTGAATTGGTGACCACTTTAACTACTGAGCCACGGAGGTCTTATCGAGACTGTATCAACAGAATTTAAACAAGATCTTGTCTTTTTAATGACAAACTTTGTTTTACAGTTTATAACAATGTAATATTACAATCCTTCACAGATTATACAGGTGGTCAGCAAACTTACTAAGGGTTGTAACCTTGTAGTAAAGTTACTCAGCCGACCTTTTCAGCAACCCAATATTATTACGAAATAATAAGTCTGATCTACAATCTAATCCAACATCAATACATGATTTATTACATGAAAAGTAAACAAAGCAATTGCATATTTTTCAAAAAAATATACTTGAAAAATGAAACCATTATAAATATTTTCTTTGAAATATTAAAAAGAGATATTGAATCGGCATAATGCCAATGTTTCAATAGTAATTTTTCTCTCCAATATAAGAATTCAGTGAGTACTCAGTGAACTTGAAGCAATATATGAATATTATTTGTCATTTGGAGACTTGACACATTCCTATAGAAATATTGAACGTGAAAATGCAGTTATTATCACATTTACATTTACGATTATGTACTTTGAAATCGTAACTCTGCTGTCCGTATGAATATATTACAAAATGAATAATCAAAATCAATTTTTAAATAATATTTTTGGTTAATATTCTGTATATTTAGTACAAATATTTTGCTCGAAATCTCATAATTATTTTCCACCGAATGACTCCCGATCAAACAAGAATAAATACAGCTCAGATTGGCATAAATATATTAAAACGTAGGTAACTATTATAATTATGAAATACAAGTATAACTGCGAAATTAAAACATTATATTTAACTCTATTTTACATGCATGGAAGAAATATCTTTGATGATGTAAAAAAGCACATAATAAAAGTAGAAAAAAATCAACAGCAATTGAGTACCTATCTACGAACATTTGGTTGAATTTCAAGCGGCTCGCCAAAATTTGTTGCAAAAGGCAGCGTCTGTGTGAAATCCCCCTTGTGTAGTGTTAACAACACTTATGAAAGCCAAACAAGGGGACAGAAAATGAGAGAAGGTAAAAGGATGGAGGTAAATAAGGTAATTAGTAAGGTAGCAAATACATCGAGCCGCCGTATCTTGTCCAGTAATTGTCCTGTGACGTAATAATATGAAATAACTAAGCTGTAGTGCAGGAGCCGACTATCTGCCACTTTTAACTAACGGGAAACGTAGCTCGTTTCTCTACTACTATCGACTACTGACAACCGACCTGTACCTCGATTCTCTGCCACTATCGATAACCGAAAACCGGCTAGTTATCGAAATTTTGACATGTAGAATGTATTGCCAAAATATTTCCTACGACGCCCGTCAGAGGAGCTGATCAGATTTTCATACAAAATTTCTCGATGACAGGTCGGTTGTCATCGAGATTTTTTAATGAAAATCTGATCAGCGCTTCTGACGGACGTTGTAGGAACTATTTTGGTAGAACATTCTTAATGTCAAACTTTCGATACTCGACAGTACCGATTGTACAGAATCGCGTTTCTGAGTAGCTACTGCAAGATATTGTATGAAAACTGATTAGCGCCAATGGTGTATTCTGCAAGAACAGTTTTTCATAGCATTTTCTTATACTTAGCGTTTGCTACTCGATAATACCAAGTACAGTACAGTACCAGTAGATTTTAACATTTAGATTGATTTGAAAACAAGCAAAGTAAGTCTGAGTTAAAGACCGACAATGAGAATTATATGAGCTTCATAAATTAATTGTTTTTATTGTACCTTTCAAAAGTATCATAAATTAATACGATATACAGAACCACGCGCAAGTCAAAGTCGACACAACCGTATCTCGTCAGTACAGTGACGTATGCGGACAGATTTGGCAGTACACAAGATATAATACTGTCGTCTATCCTCAAGACTTCTGTCATTTTGATAAATAGTTATTTCTTACTGAATATTAATCATACTCGGACTATTTTTGTTTCAATGACAAATGTCTAAGCTTTTAGGCTTATATTTTTTTCCACATATTTCACGATACAAAATTCTTTTACGTAATCGATATTTCATCTTGGTTTGAAATATCATCTCGGTACAAATATAGATTTAAGGTTGTTCTAGACGCCTACCTATTTTTCTTGTTTACTTTGGAGTAGCGCTTGAAAAGGTTAAACTTAAACAAAAAATTATAACATTCCTGACCTTTTGTGATGGAATGTTCTACAAGGCAAACCGTCCATTGATTTGACAGACGAAAAAGGAATTCGTTACGTCGTATTTTACTCAATTTGAGGATTTCAATAGCTCCTTTAGTTTATAAAACTTAGTAAATCAAAAAATATTTAAGTATACAGAATTTTTATGGAAGTATTACGAACATTCCAACATAATATCCTACTAATATTATAAGTGCGAAAGCTTGTGGGAATGTATGTTACATACATACATTCCGTTTTCATGAATGAATGTTTGTTACTCTTTCAGGCAAATACTACAAAACCGATTACGATTAAATTTGATATATAGGTAGCTGAAGACCCAGAATAACACATAGAGGCTACTTTTTATCCCGAAGTTCTCGAGTGATCGAGATTTATACGGGAAGGGTTTCCACGCGGACGAAGTCGCGGGCGGCCTCTAGTTAACAATAATTCCTCAAAGCATCTTTCAAGAATCTGCTTGCTTACTGCAAACAAAGTGTCATAATAAACAACAATGGATTAATTTCCCATAAAATTAAACCTTACACCAAATCAAATCTAATAATAGTCTACCCTCATCATCAATGAATCTGTAGATCAAAGAAAACCTTCCCCATGACAGCCTATGATGTTTTAACTGACAGGTAGTGACTCTATTTGAGTAATGGTGATGGACATTGTACTAAACTGTTTTGCTATTGCACTTCTCGTCAAATTACCTACTTAACCTTCAAAGAGAATAGGTCTGTCATTCTTAGAAATTATTGAATTCTAACTTTTGCCTACGGCTCCGTCCGTATTGAGTTCGGCCAAAAAATGCTTTAAGTCCATTTTGGAGATAAAGGCTATAGTTTTACCAAACCGTTACACGTGAATGTGAAACGAACATCCAGGAAGCTGCTTGGTATCTATGATATTAGAATAAAATTTTCACGATTATCTTACAATGGATGTAAATCAACTGCTGTTTGTATCGGTCGGGCAAAGTATATTTAAATATTTCTAAATAGTAAAATGCCCGGTATATGGCACT
Organism: Anticarsia gemmatalis; assembly: GCF_050436995.1. Taxonomy (NCBI): domain Eukaryota; kingdom Metazoa; phylum Arthropoda; class Insecta; order Lepidoptera; family Erebidae; genus Anticarsia; species Anticarsia gemmatalis. The sequence goes on from NC_134752.1 coordinate 8,402,103, forward strand.
TTATCAATAGCGTGATATTATGTATGTAAATCTGTCTTTCATTCGATACGCTAACATCAAACATTGTTGACCACCTACTAAAATGCAAGATGCTGAATCTCGCATATAACATTATATTACAATAATATTATCATATTCCCTACAGTAATTATCTTCAAACTAATATCCATAATACGAAACCTATTCAATAGTAAACCAATAATTGTGAGATCATGACACCTCAGTGATTATGACTGTAAACACAATAATTATCACCATGGCAACGGCACAATGCCTCTTTAATTACGCTACTAATTAGTATCAACCCTATACATAACCTATATCTACTTTGTTGAAGACACTAACTTCTCACGGCAATTAGCACTCCCATAGAAATGTATGTCGCAGACGATTAATGGGATTTGGGTTTTGGACAAATGGCCAGTTGGTTTTTGAAGCGTTTTGTGTTAGTCTTTAGTGTGTCACTAAATGCAAATAAATAATCTAAATGATATTCTTATTGTAACTATAAGAAATTATATGAATATGGTATATTTGAGCAATACATACGAAATTTAGATATTGTCGTATCTTTTAGGACAAATAGTTATAACAGAAAAATATGTTCTTTGTTTTACATATTTTGAGTAAATATTTTTCTTTTTCATATAAAATTCGCCAACTAAATAATGAACCATATTAGTCCTCAAAAGTTATCTCTGTAATATAATTCTAGTCTATATTTTATAAAAACTTTGATATCGTACAAAATCTTTTTAGCTCATTATTTACATAAACAAATAACAATATTGTATCACTAATGATTTGTAAATAGACATTTCTCAAAAGGGCCACTTACTTCAATTGCCTGCGACGTTCACACAGCTACAAGTACAGAGTAATATTTGTGTGAGAGTAAACAAGCAAATGTAATTAGCCGACGATGTTGGACCATCCCGTTCCTGTAGTTTGCATTCTCTAATTGTCCCCTTTACTCTGTACCGGTCGAGATAGCCGGCAGTGTCGTACATCAATAAATTGCCTCGGACGTTTCACTTACTGTGATTATAACTTTGAAATAGAACAATTAGTTTCTAGTGAGAAACTAGAAGCACTTTTCATTTAAAATGACAAAACTGTCCTAATAGTACTAAGAGATAGTGGACGAAAACTATAGTCTGACAACTTAGTAGAGAGCCTTGGCAAGCACGACTTATCAAGTTTATAATTCATGATTTTCTAAAGTATCTGTAACGAATAGCCCACCGTCAGCTGGACAAGACTGCGGGTCACTGATGTTCATATTTTTTTTTTATTTTTAATGCCTCCAACAGCTTTGTAGCTTGTGTACAAGTTTTTGGACTATAGGTACGTCTTTTGATATTTCGGTCAGATAAAGATTTGTATTTTTTTATGAAGGCATTTATTCTAATATAGATACTGTTAAAATTCTCTGTTATAAGCATTTTTCTCATCAGCGTTTACTTAAACATTGTTAATTTAACCCACGCTTAAACATTAAGCGGTACGTAACAACGCAGTTTAACTAAAACTAGTTACCTCTTAAAATCTCAATGCATCCAATTTTGTAACAGCCGGACATTATTACAAACTATTATCTAACATTTTGGGACACAAGTGCAGTAATTGGCACAATTTCACGAAACTGTAAACGTATGGAGTTCGCACTACTAACAGAATTTAGGGCAACAACAAACTATCGTTATCGAAACTATTTTATTACTTTAAAAATGTATGTTTTTATTTTTTTAATAATTTAAAGCAAACGGCTTTTGGCACACTCTTGGATAGCAATGAATGCTATGCAATGCAATTTCGATCGATGTTTAGGTATTTGGCGTACAAAATCCTATATATTCGATTGGCACGTGTACTTTTAGCATATTATAAAGGCTATTAAAATTTATATTATATATGAAAAATATGTATTTATGCTCTGGTTAGTGGATATTGATTACGATCTTGAACTTAATTCAAAAAAGTTTTTTGACCTACAATATAAGCTAGTACTTACAATTACTTCTTTGGTCTCTGCTTACATACCTATGTGGGAGAAAAGCGTGATACTATGTATGTATTAACAATCGTAGCCAACAGAATAATTGAACCGAACTGAACTAAATAGTGGTACTTACAAAATCTAAATCTAAATCAAATCGTTTATCCATTTAGGTCAAATGATACACATACGATAATCGTTACAATTACTGAATCTACCACACTAATCTAAATCGAATTGAAATCGAATACTACAGTTGAAAATATCCAGTCTTTTACCGATAGCCATGGAGTCTTTTTAACTATCATCTAACATCCACTTCAATATTTTTTCCCAACCTCCAAAGGAACGATAACTTGGCATTTAACATTTGAATTCGGGGCCAGTTTGCGGTACCTCCACCGGGCCGCAATCCTGCAGCTGGCATGTAATTTCCCCACCAATGTTCGCACTGACGGCCTGACAGATGCTAGTTACACAAATCATTGTGGACTGAACTCTGAACGACGGGCTGCAATCTGTTTCGGCAGCGATTGTCTGACTGATTTACTATTGTATCATATCCGTTGTAAATCATCAGGTTAGCCGATACGAATGGTTATTGTCGCGTTTAATTGTTCTCAGTTGGTGTATAACTGTCAGTGGATTTGAGTTGCAATTGTCAATAATGATTTGGTGATACTTTTCTGTAGTTTTGTACATACTTGTGTCCGTGCATCTGTAAAATAGTGATTGAACACATCTTGTCCTATATCTATTTTACAGACAAAGATATATTTTTTATTCGTCAGATACTCCTAGCTTCACAAAAAATTTAGAGTGTTTTGTTCAAGCTTATATTTAATTTCCACTAATGTTATTATTTATATTTTAAATACCAACTTTTCATTAATTACCAAATACATCAATGTCTCTTAAAGTATCGATTAATAAATGAATACTTCTGTACCCAAACATTGTCAGAAAGGCGTATCAAAATTAAGGCCCTGTCAATTCAGATGTTTATCCAAACTCGATTCGTCTATTATACTCCAAGTAAACTCCTTTGAAAAAGGCTCGGTATTTTACGCCTACCCAAAACTTTAGGTCACGCTATGAACTCCGACTTAATTAACTTTTACCAAGTGAGCGTAAAACTTGCATCTTCATACAAAACAAGCAGTAGACGTCTACCGTACATTGCGTTACCTCGTTAGAAGTTTCCAAATTTTGTTCCTGTTTTTACATTGTTAATTTTATGAGACTTTTTTAAATATTCTTTTTTATTATGTATTTTTTATGTTAGCTTCTCGAAATAATTAGAACGAAAATGCAAGTTTGGTCATTATAAAATGTAGACCTGTTGTTTACGGAATTCTAAAAGAAATATTAATGTAGTAGCAGTTTAAAATTTTAGAACCGCAAGGTTGATATTGAAATTATAATTATAATTCGTTAATGAAGATTTACTAAGGTTTTCCTTAACAGTTTTTGACTTATCGCATTGAATTTTGACAAACCGCGCCTTATTGAATTTGGTTAAAAATTTGGTTAAACCAAATTTAATAAGAAACATTACACTTTTCATAATTGCTTACATATAACTCTGACGCTCCTAGTTTATTCGTGTAACCTGAATAAAACTGTCAGATTTCCAATGAAAACGACAGTGATAAAACCGCGTTTGAAACATAAAATATGTAAAAACTGTTTCAACCCAAAAATAAAGCGGGATTCGAAATACTAACAAATGTTCAACGCATTTAAATTGTAACTGCAAGGCTACCAACCGCAAAATTCACGCGTGTAACTAAAACGATAGCACTGAATAGATATTGCTATAGATTTGAATTGTGAGATAGACCGCTCACATTGGTGATAATGTGATCTATACTTATACTTAATAATAAATAGTAATAATAAATATGTTAGGACAACTGACACACGGTCATCTGATTCCAAACCAAGCAGAGCTTGTACTTTGGTAACCAAACAAATGACAAACATACTTTTATACTTCTAAATACATACATATATAGATAAATTAACATCCAGGGTCAGAACAAATACTCGTGCTAATCACACAAATATTTATCCCGGGTGGGATTCGAACCCGCCACACGCGGCGCTACGGTTATTGCGGCGAGGTGACCACTTTAACCACTGCGCCAAACGTGCAGTTACCTAATATAAAGCTGAAGAATATGCTTGTTTTCTTTTTTTATGTCTATTTAAAAACGCTATTCTCAAAAAATACTAGTTCGATTTAAAATGACGTGTTCAAAACATTACACTATGAGTAACAGTAAAGGAACAAAAAATAGTGGTGAGAAAACAGTAAAATGGCACCCACACGGACGAAGTCGCAGGTTCATGATTTACCTAATGCTGTATTAATTTATTTTAACGAATACAATTCTAAACATGAATCAAAGGTATAAAATGTTCGTAACTGCAAGCATCCCGTTAGTAAGTATTCTCAATAGGTAATTGCCAGATCTTCGTCTCTTCGGTTCGAAAAATAAGGAGCATTTGCAAGAATGCTTGCAGTTGCTCAAGAGTAAGAAAACTAGTAGCATCATGCATTAGTGTCATATTTTATTTCAAAATACAATATAACACTTTACTAGGACTAGTGCGATTAAAACCACTACTTTACAGTTTGGCGCAGGTTTCAAAGGCTGTGCTTTGCAAGTTAAGTTCAATATTAGTTACATGTCATCCTACTTGAGATTTTACGTACCATCCTATATCAGGTATTAAGAGTAAATACCTAAAAATACCAGGAAAAAAACACGTAACGGTCACCAGTGCGTCTCAAGCAACCTACTTTCATCAATCAATTTGCTTACTTATATACAATTTGATACATGTACTAAACACATCAATCACATACCTACGTATTCCACATATATATTTTATACATTGATCGATCCACAAAACTTTCTTAAAAAGGTGTTTCTCCTTTCCTAAGCCGTCTCTTAGTTGACATGACTTTGATAAATTATTTGCTTACCGAACGATTCGAAATTCTGGAGATACGAAATGAACGTCTTGATTCTGTTATATCCTTCCTTATAAGCCCTCCTTTGTGAAACAATGAATATATTTCTTTGGAGATATTACAATTGTTAATTTGGTTGTGTTATTGTTTCTGTTAAGGAATTGTTGATGCGTAGTATCTCGTTTTTTTCCTACGTCACTTATCCTGCGTTTAGAAAAATACTTCCTCAATTTAAAAACCTGTGTTTTGTCCTGGAGATTTTAAGAAGTATACGAAAAATAACACGGCACTGTCTTATAACAAACACGATACAAAAGCGCTTAGCGCGTAACCAATAGTCTGAACATTTTTGGTAATCAATTATTGATGTAATGTGACGATATATGTAACGCATTGGAATATAGCCCTAAGAACACCCAAAGAGAAAGAATATAAAAAGTAGTATTATAAATAATAAAAAGTATATACATATGTACACTGTACAGCAAATAACATGGAATAGAAGTCTTAGCTGATGTGATTATTCAATAATGCTTGTGATAGCTAGAAGGCTCTAGAAGGAATGTATTAAAAGATTGGATTAAGATAGTCTGTGCTACGGATTACCATATTAAGAGGCTGTTTCTCCCGGAAAATGCGCAGTTCCTGAACGGACGGAACAACCTGATTTCCACACGAGTGGGAACCGCAAAAACTGGGAGTTACAATGTAATGTTCCTTGTGAGAACGCCTTTCTTTGCAGTCATTAAAGTCACTGCTCTTACTGTAATCAGTAAAACAGTGTGTATAGGTACCTATAAGTTGACTTTTCAATACGTAATGTATTTTTTTTTTAAAATGATGATTATGACTCTGGTTTAGAATGGTTCTCATTTAATTCAATTTTAATTATATTAATGTGTGTTATTTAGAATAATTTTATAAGCATATTATTATATGCAAGCCGGTCTTTGCTAACAAAATATATGTCTTAACGTATTCGTAAAGATATATATTTTGTTGGTACAAAGCCACATTCAGTCGAAGCGAAAACGTACTCCATACTTATAATCTCGGAAAAACATTTTAACTAAATGATGACTACGCAGCCTAGTTTTGCACTAAATACAATCTTAAGTATTAAAACGTCTTTTGATACAGAGATTATAATAAGTGTAAGCTCTGCACAATTAGGCGCTTAACACACTGCCCCGCACGCATAGTCTAACACACAGAAAATGCATCCACGCGCGGTCATGCGGATCACGCGCGTTCGTGCGTTTTCCATACAAACGGAGATACTTACAAGCAACGTTCGAACACGCATTCACGCGCTACGCTGCGTGGTGCGGGGCAGTGTGTTAATCGCCTTAATACAGTAAGCAACTCTATATAATAACTAGCGGACACGACAGACGTTGTCCTGTATAATAAATTAAAAAATAATTAAATACATTATCCAGCGGACAAAATTGTGAATCTAAACCATTCTCAGATCCCCTTGAACACACACAAAAAATTTCATCAAAATCGGTCCAGTTGTTTAAGAGAAGTTCAGTGACATACACACTTACAGAAGAATTATATATATAAAGATATGCATTGTTTTACGAATATTCTACTAAAATAGCAAATCAACATTTCCACGGTTATTGCACGTTCCCGGAAATTTCACCTCTGCATCTATTACATTCAAAGCACGCCGAGGGCTATTTAACACGACCCGCTACGACTTATACTCGTAACATTACCTTGTATTAATATAAATTGAATAGCCTGTTTCTATCTACCGGCTAAATGAACGATGTACGGATACTATTTATATCTGTGATACTACGTGTAATCAGCTGATTAATTTTATCGACAATATGAAAGAATTTTGATCAAGAAAGTATTTTATTTCACATCGAACCATCTGTTTCAGATGGGTGCAGCAAAACTTCAAAATTTTTTTTCGAGTAACTCAAATTTTAATGTACACACTAAATGCCGAGTTCACCGGTGAAGTTACATATTCAAAGTAATAGACATTTTGAAAAAATCGTTAAATTGTGGTAAGTAATGAAATCATTGTGTCATTTCATTCACGGTATCATTGTTTCTAATAAACGGAGCAATGCATTTAGCATCGCTAGTTCGAAATCGCACACGTGAATGAGAAACAAGGAAAGTCTTAAAAGAAATTCATCGGCCGAATGTTTTGAACAATCCAGGCGTACGTTCTCATTTAGTGTCGTCGTTAACTCTAATTTCTTTTCCGCTATTGACCGTAGTTTTTTAAAGGGCCTGTAGGGTGGTCACTAAGCACCGAGCGAGCTAAGTGCCGCTTTGTGAGAGTACCGCGTGTAAACCGCCCCAGCAAAGACCGGCTTGCATTTAATTTTCACATTTTTATTTTCTCTGAAAGCTTTTACACAGGAACTGCGCGTTCAATTAAAATCCTCTTTTTAACTAAGCGTCAATAGATGGTGCTGATTGCGCGATTCTTACTTTTTTGATTTTGAATAGGTATTTCACGAAATGGATACACATTTGAATATTAAATGCTATGTTTAGTTCAACACCGGTAGTACTGTAGGGTGGCCATTCACAAAACGGGTGTAAAAGTAATTCAATTTGTGTTAAATGTTTTAAATTGCAAAAGAGGGCGACTCGTAACGGACGCTCTTTTTAGCTTGTGGAACTCATTAAACAGCTCGCCCTAAATAGTTAGGAAAATAAAATTACTGTTGCTTCAGCGGAAAAAACAACAGCTCCCTGAAACAACTTCCATCTTTGTCGAATTAATACTGTAACTTTTACGCGTTGATTTTTATTACCTTATCACTTTGTTATTGAGCGCTTTTTCCTATACAAATGATGATACACAACTGATTTTCTTCACATCAAAAAAAATATATTCAAAGCCGACCCATAATATTTTGACGACAAAAAAATACCCGTGATTAATAACCTATATACTATGAATACCTTCACAGTAAGCCTTTTCGAAAAAAATGCATGTTTTTTAATACAAAATATCAACACAGTATAATTCAGAACATTGGCGTAAAAATTCACGATATGCGGTCGAAATAACACCCCATTCATGTGGCGAAAAAGTAAAACGCCAAAGAGAATTTGCACACATGGATTGGGCTCCGCACGCGTTAAGCCATGACCGTTGATATGCCAATAGCATGAAGTTCGCTTTTTTCTTTTAATCCTCGCATGCCTTTTATATTTTGTTGCCAAAGTTACTTGCAAAATATTGAGGTCAGGCCCGAATGCCATCTGTTCCAGACGATGAAAAAAATCCAAATTTATAATAAGGACGATTTCGTAGGGCGATTTCTTGTGGTCATATTGCATTTATTGTTTAGATTCTTATATTATGACATTTATCAATACGTTTTCTAAAATAAACTCGTCTATGTTTAAAATAGACTATAATTAAATAACACTCTTCTCTTTCGTTTCTCCGTAAATCATAGCTGCCTCAAATATCTCAACAAAATGTTGAATTCATTTTACGCAAAATGGCGGCTTGTTACAATAAACAGATTTTAAGCGTTTACAGGAAATATGTTGTTTTAGAAGCTTGAGAAGTGTTCTTGGAAACGGCATGTAATATTTAATTTAATTACCTTGCGAGAGAATCCTTTGCCCAGCTGTGTGATGACATCAGACAACATTAATACTTTCCCTTTATTCATTTCTTTATGCACTGAAGTTTACCTAATTATTAATTTATAGCTATATGTTTAAACTGGCTGACCTGCGCAACTTTGCTTGCGTCACATAAGCGAGAATGGGTCAAAATTTTCCCCATTTTTGTAATATTTTTCACTGGTACTCTGCTCCTATTGATCGCAGCGTGAGAAATTTTTCAAATCGGACTCGTAGTTCCTATTAGCGCGTTCAAACAAACAAACAATCAAACTCTTTAGCTTTATAATATTAGAATATAGATAGATTGTAGATTTGGTAGATAGATTTGGTGATAGAAACTTAACTTTTATCATTATCTTCTATAAGTCGATTTTCTGTTATTATCGACCAGTCAACTATCTACAAATATAATGCGAAGATCTTATTAGCGCTAATACGCTGGTTCCGTGGAATCTATTTTAAGTAGGTTCATTTTGAATGTAAATTCTCGATAAGTTTATAAAAACCACGCCCCTAGAGGTGTTCCTTACATTACAATAAACAATCATTTTTCGCCGGATTCTCCGAACATTTTACTACGTAAGTTAACTGACGTCGAAAAAATTATCTCTTCTACAAAATAAAACAGAAAGCTTCCACGATATCAGCATTGAACGGTTGCTAAACACTAAAGCACATCCGTAATTTTACAACATACATAACAGTATACGTTAAAGTGTCGAGTGTATCAACAGCTTGGGTCTTCTACACTCCATTAAGCAAAACGCACGTAAACATAAGCCCCCATGATGACTTAACCTTTCACAGAGGAGGTAACGATATTATTTATAAGTAAAACGGTAATTCCCTACTTACCTGCCTTCATAGATCCCGGCTGAGCCGCGATGAGGTCATTAGACACGCTTATCATGATGCGTTGTGCTATGTTCGTGTTTAACGTAATAGGTTTGTATTTGTATACAAAGGTGGGCTTATTCCGCGCTTTTAGAACGTAATTTTCCGCAAGCTGAGGTTTTGGATAAAGTACTACATAAAAATATTTTGATGTTATTTACTTAGTTATTTTTTGCGTCGTTACAGAGAGCGTTTCCTGGAAACTGTCTTCAATGAAATGTACCGATTCTACATAATTTGTTTCCAAAATAAAATATGAACGCAAGATATCCATTATAGTCATATATTTCGTTATCAATAAAACGTAAAATATTAAGTAAATAATGCATTTACGTAATACTGGTTTTATTATTGATGACTTTGCTCCGAATTCTAAATAGGTCAGTATGATAAATCGTAAAATAAACAGATTATACTTCTATTTTCGTAATAAATTTCGTTGTCTTTGCAAAAGTTGGACACTTAGATTTGCCATAAAAATACGAGTAACCAAACACACGCCGCTCCGAACATTCCCAAGGGGGCTTAAGATTAAGAGTAATGATACTGTACTTCCAGTTTTTACATTAAATCCTTAAAGACCCATACTTAATTCGCAAGCCAGAGATATGGATTGCCGCTGTAGGAAAAGAGTTTTAGATTTGCAATCTACTTTCATAATGATTTCAACGGCTTACTGTTTGTTCTAAGGGATGTTACTATACGTTTTCATTAGGCAGTCTTCTTATCGTATGGTTAGTGGTCAACTTAATATCAAAGTTGTTCAAGCTGCCCAAAGGCCTTTGACGTGGCTTAAGGACTGCTATCTTGATTGACAACAACCAGTACCGACTTTTTACGTGCCTTCCGATGCACTGAGACGCCCAGTTCAAATACCACTATGCGGTCACCCATCTGTGGAGTGACTGCGCCAAGGGTTGCTTAACCCACAGATTAGTTCAACAAATAAATGATATAATAATATACAATATCGTATACATTATTTAGATGTCTCTTTTCATAATTTTAGAATGAGAATTTAGTAGTTCTCGTAGACGAATCGTAGAAATTACTTTTCTAGACTATTGTAGACCAACACACAAAAACCCAAACATTACGCTTGAAATTATAATAAACAGAAACAACGAACATAACACTAGTCATTGTTCCTTTAATACCTGAAGCCGAAACTCTTACAAAATGATCCGTTTCAAGAATGCTGAGGTTTTCTTTGAAAAGACGCTTCGTCATTAAGATTCTAAATTAAATGCTCCTCAGCTACAAATGCTAGCGTGTAAGCCACTCGACGCAAACCGCTTCATACATACGTTCCTCAGTTCAGTTAGTTCGTTCTAAATGCTTTTTGCTCTATAAAAGCATTTTAATAGGGTGACTTTTATATTTAATTTGAGACGTTTTGAATGAATAAAGAAGCGGGAGTAGTAATTTGTGGAGCAACTTTCGTAGTGCAGCTAAACTTGTTTAATGGTTAATTAAAATGTTCAAGATCTTAGTCAAGAGTATTATAAGGGTGATGAAGAACCTTGTGATAATTTGTCTACGTTTACTTAAAACTAAACGCCTGTAAATACTGTTTTTTGACATAATTAATAGTGACAATGTGTTCCATATTTTTATATATGAAAGAGATAAATTAATAAAACTTTGGGAGAATTTTTTCTCGATCTAATTCGAGGTAATGTTATACCTAAATCGGACTCAAATTCAGACCTACTATGAATTCAAAAATATAACAAAAATATTAGTCCTTTATGGGAATTAAACCTACGACAATCGAGTGCAAGACGTAGAAAAATAATCGGCAAACAAAGCTGTCGAACTGACTACAAAAAAAAGGACGATAGTGGTTCGATGATATTAGTAATAGTCTCTGATCGGATTTTCTTCCCAATTTCTCAATTCGTAGCTAGTATATGTTCACCGTTGAGTGAGGTTTAGACGGCTCGCCCTTACATTTGTCTTATTAAAGTCAGCTTACTTCTTGTGCCCTTTTTGTACCATTGCACATGACTGGTCACGATTTCTTCATGTACTGAGTTACTCAACGGTTACGGTACATTCATTTTGCCCAACTATTTTACCGCGAAGAAGTTTAAGAACAAAATTGTTCGGGTATCTCTAATTAACTTACAAAATAATTGTGAAACAGAAATGCTTTTACAAAAAGATAATTTTGTTACTTCTTCAAGACAATAAGTATCTGTAAAACATAAAGTATTACGAAATGCTGATCCTTGTTTTTAATACTTATTCTATGAAAAGAAAACTGCACGCTCCGTTTCCATCTACTAAGCTAATTACAAATAAATAAGCTAAAAGTTTCTACTATCCGAACGAGCGAATTCAAACAATTTGTTTTAAACACCAAAAGGTGTAATGTCCTCCAACTTGAACAATAACAATACAATTATTTTTTTTACAACCAACCCATCCAAAAGGGATCTCGTGAAAAATAAAAGCCCGTTCCAGTTTTGTTTTGAGTGCTTTCTCCAAGATGGTTAAATGGTGGACCGTTTTAAAAGGAAGCAAATTTTCCCAAACTTGCCTGAATCTTATTGAAGCCAACGACTCGCTCTCGACAAAGTTAGCGTTTCGAAATCGAGTTAAGACCCATTAACTATTCGCGGTTTAATTTTCTTTGAGATGAGGTTTTAATTCCACTCTCAGTTAAACTTGTTTTCTCAGAATTTCGAACCGACGTGTTTATTAAAGATGAAAGGTGGTTGTTTATGATAGAAAAACGCAAGGAACTTTAACGTTAATGCCTTGTACACGAAAAGTAAATTAGCCTCTGTTTGTACCGGTATTATACTGGTTCATTTAGGCGTAGACTTACTTGAAAACTTTGTAATTTGTTAGTTTTTGGGTTTTAGTATGAAAATACAAACTTATTTAAGGACTTACTTCTCAAAGGTACGAGCAGAATTTTAATGAATTTATATAACAATTTATGTTAAGGCTTTGTAGCCTATATTTAAAACAGCTCTCGGCAACTATTAATAAACATCTTATAATATATATTCGACAACAGGAATAGCGTTTTAAAAATAGCATTATTGCACAATATTTGCTGGTAGATTGTACAACTACAACACAAGAATGTCATATATTCCTAATGATCTATAGCTAAATCAAAAACGACATTACTAATAAACTGTTGCTGACTAGCATTGAACAAATTCATGGTATTAGTGAAACTGCGTCGCTTGAAAGCCAGTCAAACGACTAACTGTACTCAGTCGACCGTCTAATTTACCTACCGCATAACTAACACAAACAAATTCAAATACATTACGAATTCTATTCGAAATAAACTGTGCATTCTAAGAGCAAAATTATTTCATATTTATTCATTCATATCCGACATATTTTTGATGAATCATTGAAAAGTCTGGTAGAATTTCCTATTTTTTATATCTCTACCACACTATTCTAAACGGAACATTATTAGAAATTACCAATATTATCACATGCTTTAACTGCGAAGGTATGGTAATTGACTCAAAACCAACATCATAACTATTTTACGGAGAATCTGTTTCGCCTGTTACTGCTGAGAATTGATCAACTGTAACAGGCAAAAACATATATCCAGACAAAAAATATTTTACTTTAGACTTTTTATAATCTACATTTAATGGATATAGCTGAAAAAAAGGCTGTCTTGTTAAAAAAAAGCCTTTGTTTAAATAGGTAGTCTTTAAGAATAGCAATTAACCTACATACTCGTCTTTGAATGTTTCATTTGTTCGTTCACTTCATTATTATTATAGTTCCCAGTAAGTTGGATGTAAAACTATCTAACTTTACACGAGTTAGATGAAAACTTGGTTTCTACCGCAGACGGGTATTAATTATAATTTGAATACAAGCACGTATCTTAGTTTGAAATCACATCGTCGAGTTTATATCAGGGAAAATAAAGACTTAAAGAAAAACTGCAAAAAAATGCTTTGGTGTCCTGTAGGTACGGCCGAAAACTAGGCCTGTTTAGAGATAAGCGTTAACCATCACAAGGTAGCGAAAACCACGTACTGCGATTGTTTACACTTGTCACTGAACTTTATGACCGAAGAGCGCCGCTTTTCTTCGTTACGTTTTTACGGTCAACCTATTAGTATTGAGATAAAAGAGGTTGTAGCCTATGTATATAATTATACAAGAAAATGATGCAAAGAACCTGCTGAAAGAAACTAATGTAAGTTATAAGTCAACACTTTATTTCCCTCATCAACTCATATAAAAGTAAAATAGAATCAAGTGGTTATCTTCCCGCATAAATTGTGAAACTCGACCGTGAACGGGTCACTCGTATTATCGAGGCGACTCTTTAACAATAAGTCGGCCAGCGGAGAGTATTAGCCAAGTTTATTGTTCAACAAGCCTTTGAAGAGGTAGGCTTGCTTTGTTGTCAAATACTTGAGAACAAAACAGTGATTGGCTTGTAACGTTGCGACTGTTTCTCGGAAGGATCGCACAGGATAGTAACGTTATGCTTTGTGAAGGTGTACACTACTCTTATTCTACACCCTCTTGTTGCATACAACAAGAGTTCATTTCTCTTTGGAAACACAAGTACTGTATAACATTGGTACTATCGTAATTCGTAACCGAGATTTACGTGGCGACAAAAAAATAAAGAGCAATTTTACTAACCCAGGAATCGGACCCTTTTGTATGTTGAAATCAACTCGATTTTGGAACATCCCATTAAACAGATTCATGATTCACATGTTCTGGTCTGTAATTATGACAAAATTTATTGTAAAATATTCCCCGAAGTCTATCGAAATGTCAGTTCCCGAAAATAAACTGCATGGCATATTTCAGAAGGACAAACAACGTCCATCGCTTTGTCTTCGAAGTATAATTACAGCGACAAAATTGACCCATAAACAAGGTGGAACGGTGGTCAGCACGCTTGAACAAAGAGTAGCATTACGAGTTTCTGTCGTAAAATACGGCTTAATGAGTCCTCGGGGTGACAAGCGCGGCCACTCTCCTAACCATACTCCATAGCGGAATGCGGGACAACATAACAGCGGTCACCTGTAACACGATCTCACACTTTCCAGTTTAGACACAATACTTAACTCATTTGTTATGTTGTAAAAATAATTAAATTTACGCTATCATTAATGTATTGTGTTACAAAAACTATGTTAAAATTAACATAATAATGCGAATAAGTCAATATGAATTTCCCTTTTGTTTTATTTGCAAATGAAACATTAACCTCGTTTTTAAGGCACGTAACAATGCGGGTTTTCTTTTCAATGAAATGTGATCTCAACAATTTTATTTTGACAAAGTCGAAAGCCAACTCAATAAGCCAGTACTCAATTTATGTAAAAACGCCAGTTGATTTCAATAAAAATTCATCCGGCGTAAACAACTTTGGCAACGGGCACGAACTTCACGTACAGAATCATTTTGAAACCGTTCGCGAAGCAAAACGGCATCAAATTTGTCGTGTACATAAATTTGTGTGTGTAGTAATAACAGGGTCAACTGCAAATTTATGCAGATTGGGTTCGTTTCATAGCAGTACTGTGCGTATACGTTTGCCGCCAGAGATAACAATGGATTTATGTTTAAGACTTTATTACTTCGGTGTGTGATGCGCTGTTTCGCTGAGTTAAGCGCTTGTTAGCCCGATATCACGAGGTACTGCGGTCTCACTAATTGTTTCGTTCCATTTTGCACTTCCACTACAACGCCGCGTCATTTTTCGAACCTCGAAGCGAATTATGACGTTGTCCTCTCGGCAATATCGTTCCTATTTTTAAAATAAATACGAGCTTTTATTTCATACTGTTGCCAACAAGAACTTGTGCCATTTATTTCAAGCTAGCTTTCAGACGTTTGTGGTGACTGATGAATGGAGATCAAAAACTGTACATATAGAGAATAACAAAATGTTTGATCTTGTTTATATTGAGTCTAAAAAGTGATTTATGACATCACATATTCACGATCTGTTCAGAACAAACATTACTTATTCTGCTTATAACAACAGGAAGTTAAATATTTTATGTTGTCGAAATACGCAGTACTCATTAGCGATATAGAAATATTTACAAAGAGGACCCTCATCTGTTAGGGCTGAAAGTGTGTCAACATTGCCAGCACTTTTAATAAACACAGAACAAAAAATACACGAACATTATCAGGTAACAAAAAATAATCATTTCCTGTTTGAAGTGTTCAAACGCAATTCAGCGAGCACGAACGAACACTTGTTTGTTCAATGTCGTATGGAATAATAACTCTTTATGCTATGAATAACACGAAATTGTGAGATGGAGGAAAAAATGCGTGGTTGATAATAAAATTTTCTTTTGGCGCGTTACTCGTGACGACATCCTTTTCCGTTGGTAAATTGTCTTGATGGAGCTACGTTTATTTCGAAGAAAGAAGACAAACTGTGTCGCCGGGAATGCTCATATTTTAATCATTTCGTCATTACGCTAGAAATCCGGCCAGATGCGAACCCTACTGTGAGTGAATTTTAAAATTAGAATTTTCTTTCAATAGTTGTATAATGGGAATGAAATGAAAGAAACTAAGTTTGTTGTTGAAGTTAAAGTTGCTTTTCTTCGCGCTTCTTATCCTTCGAAGTGAGTGAAACTCTAAACAACGTTTATGTCGCAGCTCGGACGTTTTGCTTCTGCAGACACAATAGTGAGCGTACCTATTGTTGATTGTACAAGTTTTATTTGTGTGTACTATTGCGCAGTCTCTGGTGTAATCTATGATAAAATTTTGCTTGAAACAACAGTGGCAATGAGCCAAATACTTCCAAGACCACAGTTTAATAACACAGCATTGTCTTACGAGTATAAATCTGCTGCTGGATTTAATAAAAATAATATTTTAAATGTTAGTAGCGAACCCTTAACACATTGCGCAATCAATTAAATTCATACAGTAATTAATTTTAGCATGTTCAATAATAATTAATTACAAATTGTTTGCATACATTTTAGGCTTTCAATATTCATGTAACAAACGAACGTGGAACAAGCGATCCCAACACTACAAGTCAACAGCAAATAATTTCATTTCAGCAAGTAAACGTTTAAAGAACTATTTTTTTTTTCATGACGAATCTAAAACAAAAACGTATGGATGAACTGGATGTTATGTTTTTTAAGGCAAATTGCCACTTTGCAAAATGCCTAACGTTTCGGCGCAGGTTGCACTCCGTCCCAGTCCCAGGGTGGTCCCAGGCTGACAGTCAGCCTGGGACCACGGCGAGTGCAACCTGCGCCGAAACGTTAGGCATTTTAAGGTAAAATGCGTGTTCGCGTTAATTCCCGTATTCTATTATACATTGGTCAAAATAATCCTATCGCATTCATCATCGCTTAGCCTTTCTTCCAAGCTATGTTGGAGTCGGCTTCCAGTCTCACCGGATGCAGCTGAATACCAGCGTTTTATATGGAGCGACTGCCTATCTGACCTCCACAACCCAGTTACCTAGGATAACACGACACCCTTCGGTAAGACTGGTTGTCAGACTTTCAAGCTTCTGACTACTGTTAACGACCGTCAAAGGTCTTCGAAAATGACAGCCGGGACCCACAATTTAACGTGCCTTCCGAAACACGGAGAAACTCGATATGTATAAGATGGTCACCCATCCACAGATCAACCTCGGCAAGCGTTGCTTGACCTTAGAGATCGACCCGCGCGGCTGTTGTTAACTAAACCACGAACTCTTATCGCATTCAAAACAAATAATATATCTCTTCGACATTATAATATTTTAAAGAATATATAATAGATTCGGACAAATCTAATCGATTTAACCAAAAGTATATCGCTAAGTTCAACTCGTTAGAAAGTTTTGAATTTATATGTGTATGTTTAAAAGAGACGTTCCTCTCTATCTCTTGAGTATTTCAATACTAAGTTTTCTTAACATATAAGATATCTATTGTATCGATTCCATGGAGACTGTCTGGTTCATTTTACAGAGTATTTTTTTAAGAAACGATACACTTTGTGTCAATATTCTAACAGGTTGAAATAATACGATTTATTTGATGCATGTAATGTAACAAGACAGTTGTTCAAATGTAAAACTACAACACGAATATTGTCTTTAAAGATTTAAAAACAGTCTCACCACTTTTTAGTTACTACACTACACTTAGGACAAGTTTCAAATAGATTATCAGCCCGAATATTGACGTTTTCATGTATTCTGTGTTACTTTATCTGAGACAAGGGTGATCTGTAGCGCGATTCTCTACCACTATCGACTGTTGACATCTGGTTAGCTATAGAAGAGTTTTCTATGACAATCTAATCAGCGCCTCTAGCAGGTGCTGCTGGAACTACTTTTGAAACACATTTTAAATGTCAAACTGTGGATACTTGACTATACCGCTTGTAGGTAATCGCACCTCTGACACTTTTATATACATATATAATATGCTGTGAAACTGGCTCTTCATCTGTAAGGATTGTCACCTTCGTAAAAAAATATTCCAAAATAAAACAAATTACTTAGACTCTCAAAAATCTAGATCGACTTAAAACTTGGCCCAATTTTCACAAACGAGTATAAAGTAATAAGGAGTAAATTGAAATTCGTTTGTCGAAAAGGGAGATTGTGAGATAAAATTTTGGTTTCCGAGATGCAAAGAGCGAACAACATCAAATCGAAAGGTTTTATTCAGGGTCGTGCATTTACAAAATTATTTTATATATTTCGTGCAAGTTCTTGTCCGCGATTCTATTCGCGTAGACTATAGTTACATACATGCATACGTAATATTACGCCCGGTATAGGTGAAGGTGTAAGCAGTACAATATGAAATACACCCGCGTTTTGCTATTACGACCTGGTAAATACTGTTCAAAGACTTATTACCTACATACTCCTTGTACCTCTGGAATTAAGATACAAAACTATCCTACATCCTTTTCTAGTTCACAAGCTATCATTTCTCAAAATTACATCCAAATCAGTCCAGCCTTTTAGGTACGAAGAAAAGACAGAGTTTGAGTTTATAATATTAGTCGGGATTAATAAATGTTGTCACTAAAGTCCTAATATTATTATTTTCCTTCCCGTAACCGGAACTATAAAGTTGAATAATTGAAAACAAATTATAACTATATTAAATAACTAAATCTATTGAGCGTCGCACATGATTGAGCACGCGGATTAATGGTCCATTAACAAACATGAAATGTTGAATTTGAATCATTTTGTAACGCGGATTCAATTTAGTGTAATTATTTTAATTAATAACTGATTTAGATTTCGCTTATGTGTTGACATAGCTTTAACTGTGAGATTGATCATCTTGTGATTATGGAATGCTATGAAAATATAAATATATTTTTTATAACCCTTTAATGTCCCACTGCTGGGCAAGGGTCTCCTCCCGTAATGTGGGAGGGTTTAGGCCTTGAGTCCACCACGCTGGCGAAGTGCGGGTTGGGGACTTTGCATGCCCTCAAGAAATGTATTAACGATGTTTTCCTTCACCGTTGGAGCATGTAATAATTTTTCTTATTCACACATATCTTCGAAAAGTCATTGGTGTGTTGCCTCGGGTTGGAACCTGCGACCACTTGGGAGGTGTCAACTTATACCACACGGCTATCACTGCTTAATGAAATATATAGCTGGAAAATAAATATGAATTGAAATGAATAATCTGAAATCAACATTTATTTTTTAAATTATTTTCTGTCGATTTAGAGAAGACATAATAAAACTAAAAGTAAAACAAACTTTATTGTTTCACAAATGCAATTGCCAAGTCTTGAAAACGATTGCTTTACTGCAAGCAACAATTCACTAACAAACGGAATTACTAGAGTAAATAAATAGAACATATAATATATTTAGTCTAAAACGACGGAAGTGTGGTCCTTATTCTAACATAATTGTCGAACATAACTTCACTGGCGGACGTATACACGCAACGAGAACTTCACTAAACACAAAAAGATTTCACAACGAAATTACGCAAATAAATCTTTCTCAAAGCTTAACAATGTCAAAAGAGAAAACAAAACACTTCGCGCTAAGTCGGTTCGCATGTTTGGCGACACTTCCAAAAAAATCCGTTACGAAACGGGAATATGGGGCGAAATCACTTAGGGTTGCACAAAGCGGCAGTAGGCGCTGCAACGACGCCTAGTTTCTGTGTAAAATAATACCGCGGATGCACATTCATTAACCCTGTAACTGCGCTATGCATCCGCTCTCCGTACTGACGTCTATTAGGATAATGGAATAGTGGTGTAAAGCTCAAAGAATGGGTGTCTGGCGCGAAGCCAACGTGTGTGGACTGAACAAATCGCCGCTTTGTCTATGATGTCATTCCACGTCAGCTGAGTCGTGCTAGACCTGTCGCCGGCATATCTACCCAACTACAAAGCCAGCTATAGTTATACGACTCTAATAGGGAAGATGGAAATATGCAAAGCCTTTGTACTCGCGTGGTTGAATGGAAATGCGGTTCTCTTATTACGAACTTGAATATCTTATTAACATAAATATTTCGAATGGCGTTTAAATTGACTGCCATGTGTTATTCCATTGTTTGTTTCTTTCATTAAATGGTGCCGGCAGCTGGAATATCCGGCCACGTAAGTCATTAAGGACAGGAGTAGCAAACACGGGCAGGAAAGCGTATCGAATGATGTTGTATGTTAATTGAAAACGTATCTAGCAGTAATAAAACTCTTCGTTCGCAAGACAAAATAAGTATAAAACACAAAAAACAAAGTGAAAGTAAAAGACAAAGAAACACAATTGACTAGCGTTCAAACAACTCCAACATGATTTGTACTATTAAACGAAACAGAAAATCAATTGGATCGCCCTAAAGTTCCTCAGTAAAAATTTATGGAAAGTCCGAAGTTCGGATAATCAAGAGTCTAAAACAAAACGAAGTCAATACTCGGAGCCCCTCTATTGGGATGACATTCAATCGACATAGTAAACATCTGAGCGAACCTCCTTTAGAAACCTTACAAAAACAAAAAGCTTATTGATGAATATTTGATACCAATTTAAAGTTGGAAACGTTCAAAGGGTTGAATTTTACCAAAAATCATTTTGAATTTCCCGTTGGAATTTTGTATATAATGATGATGATTCTAAAGTTACCCGTAATAGTAGGGAATTGAATTTATTTTTCAATAAATCTGTGTGGCGAGAATTCCTCGTCCAATTATGATTGTGATGTATGATATTTCATTGATAAAGCTACTGTATCCAGCATGAAACGGTTCGGTTTATTCATTATCGATAAAGTTTTTGTTAAAAATCCAGTGAAATAATATTTAAAATCATAACTCTAGCAGTTAATTGACATACATATAACAATGTACCCGGCAGTGTCTGATGTTATATATTTTTCATACAAATAAATACATTTATTTTACCTACGTTATTGTATTTTAATGAGTTGTTTTAATCCAGCCATTGTGACACTCACAGTAAGCCAAAATGATAACAATAGGTTTTACAATATAACGTATTTTTGGCATATTTCGTTCATTTATTGAAAACAAACATAATTAAATAAAAGTTTATACCTGTAAATAATTACAATCTGTCGTTAACACTGACATAATACTATTATAATAAAATTCATGTTAACAATTTCATTCAAATTGAAGTTACGACTAAACAATCAAAGTTCTTAAAACCCTTCAAATGAAACTTTCACAGCCGCTTTTTCAAGTTGTTTGTTATTGAGATTAATTTGTTCTCAGAACAACAATATTTGGAAACCAATAATTGTAATAGTGAACAATTTCCGACAACACAATTAATAGATTGGATTATTATTTATTATGATATTTTTCTAGATATTATTTTTATTTATTTCTAAACAGTGTAACGCATAGTAGTATGTAAGTAGATGCCAATTACTTATAATTACATATCAAAATTACTATATTCTTTACATGCCTCCTCCCATTAGGACAATCTCACCAACTTTTTTTTGCAAGGACGCCCGTTGTAAATACCCACACATATTAGCGATACAACCCGTATGGGTTATCTCAGGAAATCCGACATCTCCGGCGGATGCCGCCTCTGTCTGTACCCAGATAAGAACCCTCCACGATTACTGAGCCCTTAAATAGATACGTAATTCGAATGTGCTTTGGTTCCAACTGGTATAATAATACCGTTTAGATAAACGCAATGCCACGGCAGCGCGTAGCTGAAGCTACGCCGTAGCTCTCGTAGGGAATGCCTACGCGCTGCTACAGAATGTAGCGGGATTCGTAGCAAATTAATTCTTTGATTTTACAAAACGCTTATACTAATTTTCTACAAGTTATAGAGCACTAGATTATTAGGTAGAATAAAGTCGAGTACTTAAATATTTCGTTAAGATGTTTTTTTGTAAGACTCAAGGACTACTTTCTTTATAACCGTTGTTCAGTGGGTTATTTTTTTTTTGTATACTTTAATTATTCTAGTCGACTTTATGGAGTAAATATTTACTATTACTGATTAAATAGATGATGAAATATTGTATTGTTTTCTCGTAGTAGATAAATAAAACTAGGTAAACAAAACTAGTATCCAGTTAAATCTAGATACCTATACATTATCTTAAAATAATTCAACAAAAATATTAGTTTTTGACCGGAAAAAAGAGACTTTTTTATTCAAAGTTAGACTAAAGTAGTTACGACAACACAGGGAAAAAGTCACTCTAAGAAAAGGTCAGATTTGAGTGCGATAACTAAAACCAATATTATCATGTTACGGTGAAACAAAGGATCACAACGGCCAGAGACAAAAATAGGAAAATTCTTTTAAAACACTACACATTCAGATATGTCGTATGAAAAGGTTATGCATAAATAAGTGCTATACAGGTTATAGTATTTATTGATATTTTAAGTAATAAATATTTTATCATTTATAAATGCCACTATTTAGTTTGCTATAATTTTTTTTTTAATTCGACGCCGCAGTCATACTCATGATGAAAAAGATTAAATAATCATCGTCAGTAGTGAGGCCGAAATAGTCACCAAAACTATGTTTCGTTAAACTCCGTTTTTATACATTATTTACTTAAATAAGCACCTAATTACATCATACCTTACTCTAAATTAACTACGAATATTTTGACAAAATTAACACCTCAATTCACGTGTAAATATATCGATATATTTAGCTATCCACCACTTAACCTACAAATACTCGTCGCTCATAATATTAGCATGATATAATTAGATACGGGAAGGAAACGAGCCGCCATAATGTTTGTGTAAGCAACGTGATACTACCTCTCTTTCTTACGTAATTCACCCCTTCTTTGTAAAAATAATATTTGGTTGTGGGAAAATATGAACTTACAACTCTGGTATACAGACTTCGAAGAATTCACAGTCAGTACTAAGTACTAACGAGGTTTGAGAATTGGACTGTTAAAATGTACCGAACAATTCGTTCCTATGTCACTCCAAACTATCGGGTTGTACAGGTATAGTGTGTCTTTTAAATTTAAAAGTTTCTGATTGTTTTTTTTTATAAATTCACTCCTTATCTCCTACTAAGAGATAAAAAATCTGTTATTTTGATATGCGCGGCAAAATCCGCATTATACCTCTAGAATATTATCCGAGCATCTAGTTCCTTTCGAAAAAAATTATTGTAAGGTAAATAATCATCATTGTAAGTCAAATTGTCAAATGTTGGACATGACTGCAGCAAACAATTATGATTATGCTACATCATTACTTTGCACATACGTCGTTCCTATCGTCATACTTAGACTAGAGATACTACATACAAAGCAAGAAATTTGAAGACTTGTACGTACATTCATACAAGCAAACACCATGGACCATTATTGAGTTTATTCCTATCAGAAAATATTTCCTTATCTTGGATTACCAAATTATTTCATAAATCATTATTATTGTAACAAGTCACTAATTCTGGGTATACCGTAATACTGCTCTACCCTACCCTTAATCCTTCAAGGAAACACGAAGGTAATGTTGTGTTATGCAAATGTTAATTATCTTAGAAAATATTAGCTAATCCGTTAATGTAATTATTAAATCAGAGAATTTTATATATTATTATAACAAGTAATTTTTTCCGTATAATATAACTTAGAGATAAATAAAAAGGCCTTGTCCTTAATTTGTAATACGCTTACAAATTAACCGTGTAAAAATAGATTACACGTTTTAAAAAACCGTAATCATCCAGCCACGATATGACTACGAAACTAGTATGTTATATTGAACAACTGTCTATCGCATCTCAACAACACAGTTACCTGGGTTATAACACTACACTCCTCAATAAGACTGGTTGTCAGGCTCTCAAGTTTCTCACTACTGGTAACGACAATAAATGACAACGAGGACTCTCAATTTAACGTGCTTCCGAAACACTGACGTACTCAGTACGTATAATATGGTCACCCATCTGCTGATTAACCTCGGCAAGTGTAGCTTAACGTGCGGCTGTTGTTACTTCGCCACGAACTTCTCACTGCTTGTAGTAGTCAATTGTTATCAAGAAAATATTCGTTGCGAACGTAATAATATGTCATAGTACATGATTTAGTAAACACCACGTAAATGACATATTGACAAAATTAATAAAGCTAATATAGGAACATAGAACGTTCAGTGGCTGCGGTTTTATTCGGGGGTTAATTAAACACGCCTCCATTCTGTGTGGAAGAAGCCTCGCGTAAGGTATGTTCCACACTTGTTTGGGGCGAATTGAATGCTTATTCGTACGCACGTGCAGAGATCTAAAGATTGTTTGATGCGAACGACTGAACACGTGTATGAATAAGTTTTTGAGTCAAGTGATTAAACTAAGTAAATTTAAGTTTAAAAGTTAATAAATTAACTGACGGGAATTAATCAACTAGGCATCTGAGAATACATTATGTTCTGTGAGATGTTTTAGATGTTCGGTTTACTAGCAAATATGAAAATTTTGGGATATATTTTCTGTTCCATATATCTTTAAACAGTTGGGGAGACTTACACAAATAAATGGTTGGAATTTACTTATGAAATAAAAATTGACAGCTAATGTGTATGTAAGTAAAACTAAGTATAATATTTTTTGATATGCTCAAAACTTTAAGTGGATGGTTTGTGTAGGATCGAAAGGAACAAAACTCAAATGGAAACGGGATCAACGGGATAAAAATGTACTATACCCGGACGAAGTCAGGCCAGTCCCCTAGTTGTGAACAGCCGTGCTTAAAATTTCGTCCCATACAAGTGTGAAACACGCTTTACATCGCCCCACGTTATCGTAGAATTAATTTCGAAATTGTTTGGTTTTTCGTACAGTGTTAATAATGCGTAGGTATTTTGTGTTTTAGAACGAGATATGTGTTTAATGGTTTTCATTGAAAGTAATATTGGTGTACTCAATCTTGAGTAACGATTTACTACTAAATGCACTATGAATAAGGTAACTTGAGAATCTAAAAATAAATAAAGTTTAAATAACTTTATTGTTATATTGACGTACGTAACGCTTCATACAGTAAATAATTCTAATTGCAGCTGTGATTTCATGGACAGCAAATACCAACCAGTTCGCAGAAATGGCTTCTTTGAATAAGTTGACCCTTCAATATGTGGGTATTTACGAGTATTAACAGAATTTGCAAAATATCGGCATTTCGCTTATTCCTCAGTCATCTCTAACTGTCATCGAGTGACCCCGAATAGGTACGTTCTAATTCCAGGGAATTAAGCGATATGATTTCGAACCCAAATAATTAATTCTGGCCAACGTTACATCCGAATATTACGGTTCTTACTCAATTCAGCTGCAGAGTTATGAAGAACTCGTAAAATAAGATTGGGTGACCATTCATAAACCCTGTCCTTACCTACATGAAAGGTCACCCTCAATTTGTGCTGTACACCGAACTAATCCCCTCCATATTCAAATATTACGGTTCACCCCGACGCCTACGACAAATATTTCGCAGCCAGTATTTAAACAATACATATTTACATAAACACTCAAACTGACAAACGCTACAACTCCACACATTCTGTACTGGAACAAGTGACACGTGTATAATAAAGAATAAACAATATGGGAGCAAGTTTCCCGAGCTCTCGCTCCACACGCAACATTAGCCCCTTTCTCAGCAAATAAAGAAGAGAAAAGAAACATCGGCTACGTAGGTACAAGCAGTCAAACATTATACTCAGTGACGTCACATAAGAGTTGGAAAGTTAGAGTGAACTTTGCAATACACTTACTGAGGGGGCTAAGTTCGCAGCGTTTGACCTCTTAGTCGGCTCTCTCCACCAAATAACGCGATGTGTGGCAAAGCCTAGCTCTCCTCGCCACCCTTTAGGGGGAGCCACGAGGAAGTTTCTACCTAGCTTTAAAGTTAATTAAGTGACGCTCCTCACTCCACCATGTTTTGTAAGATATGTGGCACTCGGGATGGACTAGATTGGCAGTTTAGCTGTCTTCTCGTCGCGCGTCGGGCTGACTTCAACTTTTGCTTAATTGTGTAAGCAGTACGTCTTAACTGTCCAACTAAGTACGCGACCTAACAAAGTAATTTTATCAACATTTTGAAACATTTATTACCGTCTCACAATTCAAACTGGAATAAAGTTATCTAATTTACTTATGAAGAAAGTTGCAGAATTGTGGTTAATCGCATTAATATTCTGTAACACGTCTTGTCACGTAACTTACATCATAATTCTAAGAACGAGGTCTGTGTCTCTATGCTGAACAAATATGTACTCGTCCCGAGATCTTACAATTCAATTTTCTGTTAAAACTCGATGCTAGACTTTATATAAGGCACGTGTACGACATTAATACAATAGGACGCCAAAATGTTGACACTGTTATTACAGCTTATTGTCTCGCGGCGGTGAAAAATACGAGAACACGAACTAAAGGTGAAAAAGCGGGTAAATAAAGCATAAAAGCTGGGGGTAGAGGTGAAAAATCACTGACAAACCACACAAAAATCATTCAAGTTAACGGCATACAACGATCTGCACTTCGGCCGCTCGTGACCTGCGACTCGCCCATTTTTCCTCTCCGGAGCGACAGCTAGGCCTCTGTGAAAACAAGCAAAAATGTGGGGGAAAAAAGAAAAGCCAACCGCGCTTCACTGATATTGAAAACGAGTACAAGCACTCTGTGATACTTTCCAACACACAATAGTTTGTGTTAACTGAGTTTCAAGTATGTATACACGCCCTTTGAGACTTATCCACTCGATAACAGGTGAAGCTGTCGTTTGACATATGTGTACCATTTATCGACGTCGGCCCCGCACTTATATTACAAAATATATTAAGGGTGTTTAGAACTTTATAAGTTGTTTATGTGATACGATAGTCTTACAAGGGTTGGATAAAAAATAAAGAGATTTTCATGCACAAAAGTGGTGGTTTTAATATGATATTTCTGATAGTATTTTCGCGTTTACACAACAGGCTTTATCGTAAACGCAAACTGTTTTCAATCCAACAAATTTATGTCGTTAATTGAATATTTCAATGTTTTTTGATCTTTACAAAAGTTTCCGGACCAATTAACAGTAAATCGTGTGTAACGCACGCGATTTCTGATTGGAACAACATTGTATTATAATTATTAAAACACGAGTCAAATCTGAAATACAATCTGTAATTTTAATATGAAAGGCAAATTACGTCTGTTGTACTCGTACAAGGATTATTTATGTCATCATTACAGAAGCCATTTTAACGGAAAAATCTGTGTAATGTAATTTTTTCTATAAAATTAATTACTAATTAATTAAGTCGACTCCCCTCAGTAACATCATAAATGATTGCATGTATGGAATGATTGTCAGTAACTCGTTTAAAAATAACGTAAAACTATTAGGCCAACCAATATTTTATGTGTATGATTGCCGTCAGAAAAAAAAGGTATTTTAAAGAAAAAATCATTCTCATTATGTAACTTTGCTAACTTTTTTTTTCTATCAATGCAGTGATACTTAATTAATTGAACGAACTTAAGGTCAATGAACCTATTCAAAATAACTTCACTGAGTACATCTAAGTCCACAATTATATATAGTAATAAATATGTAAACAGGGAAAGCAATAAATTTCCTCATATCACGTCACCATACAAGTGCGATAATTAAATCCGTTTATGAGACAGTCGTAAAGTGTGCGAAACGCCGATTTTATTGGACCTCGTAATTATATTCCGTTAATCCACACTTCCACGCTTTCGTCACATACGTACAATTAGAATATAGTAAGTATATTATCTATTGAAATGGTTGATTAAAATTTTACGACGTTATAATGATAATATTTAATTATAACGTCGAACGATGAAATTAATGAAAGAGTTTTGAATATAACTATAATATCTACATTTTTTTTTATTTGTTATAAAACCGATCAGGATTTTACGCAAAAGTTTACTATGCTTATATAGCCAAATCGTATAATCGCCTTCGAGAATTTAATGTTCTCCGATATAGATTTTTTTTCTTCGCTGTTTCACCGAGTTGTAATGATTTTTTTAAATATCTTTCTTGCTTGCTTTTCGACTTTATAACTAAGTTTACAAAAATATCATGTTGGTAATATCTTATGCATAAGCTTGTAACATCACTAAAACAAAATAAAATACTATAACATTACATCACCCACAAACAACAGCAAAGTGCCAAAAAAATTAAACAAACGCCTATCGAACTGAACAAACGATCCCAGATAATACCCAACACTAAAAACAAAGCTCTTTTACAGCCGGCACCGATTCCAAAGGCAATAAAAATCCATACTCCATATTGCACCGACCATGTTAATGTCTTCTAATCTAGTCGTGATAGCTTCTACAAAAAGTGGACCTCCAGATAAGAATTTATGTTGCAATAAAGCCGACTTCGTTGGAACAAGTCCAGGCGTCAATTCTATTTGCACACAAGGTAACTGTAAAAGTCCAATCGGGATCCGTTGATTGTTCATTTTACCTGTGAGAATCTGCATGTGGTCTCGCTTGCGATGAACTTTTGCTGACGACGATCTTATATACTAATTTTAAGACGGAAATTCAGTTCTGCCAAGTCGCTGCTAGTGAAATTTTAGCATTCAACTCATCAGTTAGTTCAGGTTTCGTGTCGTACTATCAAGCAAAATTGTTTTAGTCTTTAAGTAACTTAAACTCATTTTTAAAGCGCACAAATTAATTAAAATTTGTATTCTGATGATGGCTTAAAATCACCACCTACAAAGAAAAATAGAGTAGATACTTAAAAAGTTTAAAGTGAGAGGTGACCCTTCATCACAGTTATGATTCAGTAATAAATATAAATTAACTCAATTCATCCGCTTTTATATAAAAACGAGGTGCTGAAAAGCTATTTCAGCTTTTAATAACATTATTTAAAACAGCCTGGGTCATTTTGAATAAATAATTGATGAGATTTTGTATAGCTTAATACGAATATTACTGCTCAACTAACAGAGTAAAAAAATACGTTTTATTTTTTAGTTTTATTGTGTCGATTTTTATTGGAGTTTTAAAAATGCGGTAGTTTATATACTGGTTTAGTTTATGAGTTGTTTTCCAGCCAAGGTTCGCCGGAATATGTTCTAGCAAGTTTTAGCTTTATTGGGGCATAGATAAAACGAAACGGGCGATCAATTTTGCTACGTTTTTGCGTAAGTATATACTTTGTTTTAACCTTCGTTTAACTTCTGAAATGTTATTTAGCTGGAAATTGCTTCATAGTTTATGAAAAATAAGGCTCTTTCTAACCAACTTCAAAACAGAGAATGTACTTAATTTGACTAGATTTTTTAGGTTATTAAAATAACTAGCATTGTAATTTAGAACGAACAAAATTCTTATGACCATATTTTTTAATTTGCCTAGAATATATGCAACCTATCTTCAAATAAATTTTCAAAATCCAAAACATAATATTTTGGTATTCAAACAAAGCGTTAAAGGATTATGTAGAATATTTAGTCGAATGCCACGATCCACGCGTGCAGGTAATGCACATAGCGCTTAAGCAAACGACCTACTGTTTTAAAAGTTTATCCCATTTAATCCCGGTGCATATCTGTGTATTGCATTTTTTATATCATCGTGGTTTAGATTTACACTCGTTTTAAACGTGGGATAACTGTACGATAGTTTTACATGTGAATTTAGTGAAACTGGTTCCGCAACGCAGCAACTATTATGGCGCGCGGTGGTCCTGGATTCGATTACCTCACGGAGAATTTGTGCGATAGACAGTTCTACGGATCCGCTTGAACGTGAACGTTGTTATGAAGGAAGGTAGAAATATTTTTACACGAGTTTTTTTTCTTCAAAACACATTATTTCTTAGTGCTCTACCTTTACAACTAAGTACTGGCCTCTCATAAGCAAACCACCTACTAATTAATTTCAAAACTATGTACATTCTATGCTACGGTTTTACTATCCCAAAACAATAGCAGACATCGACATCATAATCCCATTATCGTTAACGTAACAGCACCTCTGCACTGCCAACGCCAAAACATCTAAACGAGTATTTAAAGTACGTCGTAATGGATTTCTTTTCATTAGGCACGGAACCCAAGTTTTAACTAAGACGCAGCAACGCGGAAACCAAAAGGAAGTAATCATTAAAGTTTCAGAGCGAGAAATGTGAAGTTTTCTTGACCGCTCTTATCAAGTTGCGGTGAAATGGCATAAATGTGCAAGAGAATTGATATTTTTAAAAGCATTTTAAACTATTAAGTTAAAGTATTGCAATTAAAATGTTGTTTAAAGTATTACGCAATCAACGACGACGTTGTTCTCCAAGTGTTTTCTGGTAAACGGAGGAATTAAATATTTATAAGTAGTAATAAGTTTTAGTAATATTATGAAGTAATTAAAAGTATGTCACCAAGTCAGCCTGCGACCACGGCGAGTGCAACCTGCGCCGAAACGTTAGGCATTTTAAGATAAAATGCGTGTTCGCGTTAATTCCCGTATTCTATTATACATTAAACATGCAACGCGAGAGTTTAAAAATTATGATGTCATCAACTTCTATAATTTTGCACCAGATATCGTAACTTCAAAAATATTCAACTTATGTTTTCCCTAAGTATGTATATTCTCGTTTTTTTTATGTTTATGTAATAAATCGTTTACGATCACATAACAGATTCGTCATAATTGACTGTAAATAAGAGTGTTTTATGTTTGTAGATAACAGTGAAACAATGAACGATTTGTCTTTTTCTTAAAGGTAAACGCAGATTCAATGTCAGCTGATTACACAAAGAACATCTAGAAGTTTTAAAGACTAAAGATAGTATATTTTAATATGTTTCAATTTGTACTTTCCAAGGTTCGCACCACTCCGTCTGTATATTACGCCTAGTCGTTTTCTTAAAATATTGCAAATGTTCCTTGGGTTTACCGTGTGGTCTAATCATCGTACCTTACTAGACCTAAACATAAATTTACCTTGTAAACCTCTACAGAAATACTACACAAAATACACTATGTTATTAACGTAACAGTTTTGCTTTAACTAGAAAAATAAACATGGTTGCTGATGACTGAACTTAAACATTTTAGGGTTAAGGAACTATAAGGAACTTTTCGTGTTCTCTAGGCTTTATGTAACAAAATACTCCTAAAATACTAGCTTTAATTGCAGTAACACTTGAACAATCTAGAAATCCAATATCTGAAGACTTAAAATAATAGCTAATCCCTAGCATAAACTGCGAAAATGTACGTTTAGAATAATAGAAAAATATATGAATAGCAACATAAAATCGGTATAATATCATTTAACGATTGCCAAAAGTACCTAATGGCACCAAACACCCACAAAAATTATAATGACATAAAATTATTACGCATTTAGAAAACATCCTCGTCATACGATTCGTGAAATTTCCACCCGCTTAGTAACCGTATAATTTATATTTCAATCACAATTTATTACATGTAATCTCACACACGCAACGCCTACAGCGTAACCCAAATATAAATAAACGGAGAGATTTGAAAATTAAAAAATAAATTCAAATTACTGGCGCAATATGGTTTGTGGAAGTTTAGAGTGAAGACGAAACCAAGAATAATGTTCGTTTTAAGGTGTAATGGTGTACAGCACTTCGCTCTATGCCGTAATGAGGCCCATTTCACCATAAATGAAAACAAGTGGCTTAACCGAGACACCGCATAACGACGTTATTAAGCCCCGACGGATGGTCTACAACAAACGTGTGACAACCATTTGGTACATCATTTAATACAATTTTTAGTTACAAAAATGTGTTACGACAGATATTTAGGTACGGTAGAAGAATTTTGAATGTTTTGTGTGTATGGAGATAAAGCTACTTTGTAAAGGTTCCATATCGGATGAAGATAAATTATTTTACAAGGTCTAGATAGCTGCCTCTTTCCTTATTTCTCCGTCAGCAATGTTAGCATATTATTAGACATTTGACTGCCTCCGAGGCACAGAGGTTAAGGTACGTCGAGAGGTCTTGGGTTTGATTCCCACACGGAACAATTATTTGTGCGATCCACAAATAGTTGTTTAGGGTCCGATTTTACTATGTGTCCGTTGTTTGTATGTATGTTAAAGTCCCCGCGACGCAAGGATATTTTTTAGTGCGGGAGTTGTCTTTTTGAAAGAAAGAGAGATGAGCAACTATTCAATAAAAATTGGTGATATTTGTAATAAAAAATACGGATATTACAAAAACCAGTATTAAATCTTCTAAAACTCAAAAACTCTAAAAGCTTTAATTCATTAACTTGCTAATAAAACGTAGCAATCTTACCAAAGCAATACAATAATAATCAAACAGATTTATAACGCAGCAGGTGGCGGGGACAAGTAATGATCTTTTAATGTTCCACTTGTACAAATTATTTCTTGAATGTAGAGAGAAGTTCGTTTATTAAATGTGATTTAAACTTTAAAAATACATAATTTTTTCATGTATTGAAGTTTATTTGGATCAAAAGCTAGGTTTCTTTCGCGAATTCACTCGCGTCGAAAAATGTTTAGCCGTTCTCTTGTTTCATGCTTCCTGGTGTTTCTGGACATTAAAATTAACCATTATTTTTTTTAAGAATAAAAAATATTTGTTCTTGTTACTTCTCCTTACTGGTATGAACGTCTATTTAAATTTAAAACATAGCCTTAAAAAAAATACCTAATTGGTCTGCTAGATCTTGTAATAAACGGAATAGCTTCATAAATGAACAAATTTTGTCTCTGAATCTATAAAAAATACAGTTATCGTGTTCCACAAACAATAACAGTAAACTACAAGAGCTACTCTCGTTGAAACGTGGTCTAAGCCTGATAATTGCTGGCAACTTTCCAAACTCATCGACTTCCAAGATATTATATATCTTTCAATTTACATTTAAAATATTTCTTTTGTTCTATCCGTTTAGACTCATTACGAAGCATTAAATGAAACTCACATTCGATTATGAAATTACGGCATCAATTTAATTATATTAATTAAGTCATCATCGACAATTCAGTTATATTTATGTGACAATAGCAATAGTTTAATAGCCTATTAAACTAAGTCTATTATAATGTATTGGATGAACCCACCAAACATTATAGGTTATTAAAACATGACATTCACGTTGCACACAACAATAGCCGATAAAATTTAAACAATAGAGCCATTTGGAATTCTAATTAAGCAACCAATAACTAGTGTGCTAAAGGCAATATAGAAACACTGACATGATTTACTCTCACATTATCTGGTCAATTTAATACAAATTGTCAACCGCCATAAATTAGGGTGGTATCTAGCCGCGCCATCGAACCAAACATACTGATATAAAGGGCAGGAGTCGATATCATTACACATAAATTTCACTTATCTCCTACATTCGGCACAATTTGCTCGAATGCCTCCGTTACCGGGCTTACAATAGCCTCACACACCTACCTTCACATGTTTGAATGCGACTCGCATTTCACTCAATAGGTCTCAACCTAAATCGAGTCTAAATCTTCTGCAATCTTTAGAACATTCGTTCCTCTTTATTGCGAAGAATATAAACGTCGGGATTTGTTAGTTTTGTACGATGCGTATTCCTGATACGCGTGTTACGTTAATGTTGTTTTTATTGAATACAATCTATTTTCATTTAGATTCGGAATATTCATCTTTTTGCTATTTTTTTTAATC
Source organism: Anticarsia gemmatalis (assembly GCF_050436995.1). NCBI lineage: Eukaryota > Metazoa > Arthropoda > Insecta > Lepidoptera > Erebidae > Anticarsia > Anticarsia gemmatalis. The sequence continues at coordinate 8,435,834 of NC_134752.1, forward strand.
CTTATGAATGTGTAACTTCTAAAACGAACAAATTAGAATAACGAAGCAATTATAGAACGGCACAGAATAAAAGGCCAGTACGCAACGTTCTAAACACAAGACATGAACTCTTTGCAATTAAAAATTTTCCGCTGTTAGTCTTAACTGGTAATTATTATCAAACGGCCTATCACTAGGCAATCTTGTTATCCTAAACACTAGCAAATTATATCAAAGCTTGGTAACGACTACTTAAAGCTACCTAGTCGGCCTTGTTCAGCAGTCAACTGTGAAGAGTTGTTTATTATGCTCCTGGGATCGCTGGCTGCAGCGATCTACGTGCGCCAACTATGTGATGAGCTATGCTGTTTGAAAATCTATCCGATAGCCAACATTCTAGACCTTTCCACGGCCCGATGACGGAATACGATCCAAACGTGATCGATCGGTGCTTACTTCTTGCCGATAGAAGTATGTAAATTGTAACTTACGACGTCTTATTTATAAGTTTTTTTTTTATTTATCTGGGGGCACGGAAGTGCCCCCGCAAGTCGAGCAAAAAAAAAGCGGCACGGCCGTAACATCCTTTTCTCGAAGCAATTCGGGCTATTTTTGACACCCCTATAATTTCGTTGTGGATAAAACAAGAAGCCTGGATTTTCAGCAACTAATCAGTCATTGTGTAAACACGGTATATTAAAAATTTCAGTCAATTTGAACCAGTAGTTTAAAAATGACAACTTGTTAAAATTTTGAATTTTGTCACTCACTGATTCACTGACTCACTGACTCACTGACTCACTGACTCACCGATCATCAAAAGTCTAAGGTACTTCTAGCAGACTTAGAAGCTTAAAATTTAGAATACAAATAGGGTTTAGTGTCTTAATTATGGGAAAAATTTAATATTTTCTAATTTCGGTCCAGTTTTCTAAATACACCAACTGCAACAATAACTTTGTAATCCCATATAAATGTATTAGATTACAAGGTCACATTTGCAGTTAATGAATTATTATTACTGTAGAAAATAAAATAAATAGGTGTAAATAGGTACCTACTATATGAGGCATAACGGGAGGGGGTATAGGGTGGGTAAGGGTGTTTAGCTCATGAAACTGAACAACATTCCCATAGGAAAATATGTTGAATTATGAAAAAAAAACGTCTTTCCATACAAATTGGACTTATGTTCGCTCTACAAAAAGAAGTGAGATCCCATCAAAAACATCCTGTAAAAACCTCAAGTCTCGCCGTAAAAAGTTGTGAGATCTATATAATACCAAGTCGATTAATCTATTTAGTCTCTACTTAAAGGACCTTCTGTCTTAAGTTATTACGTATGTTATTATCATGCCAATTTAAAAAAAATACCTTTTAAACAAATAGATCGACTTGGTCATCGCAAGAAAACACAAATTCGCCATTAACATTTCAGGAGCATTAACTTCTCGTCGTGCTGTGTAGTGTGATACATACTAATAATCAAATCATGCGATGGCCAGGTCGGTCTATTTGTTTAAAAGGTATTTTTTTTAAATTGGCATGATAATAACATACGTAATAACTTAAGACAGAAGGTCCTTTAAGTAGAGACTAAATAGATTAATCGACTTGGTATTATATAGATCTCACAACTTTTTACGGCGAGACTTGAGGTTTTTACAGGATGTTTTTGATGGGATTTATTTATTTCGTTTCACCAACAGATATAACAGTTATACATAAAAAGGTGCACATAATATAATTCATCCTTAAATACAGTAGGCTACTATTGTATATCTAATTACAGGTAAACACAGCATGCATTTTTATTGCAAAACTACGTTACATATTGGGAAATGAGACTTAAAGTTAATTAATTAGTTAATTAATTACACACAGTTGAAGAACAAAACGTACTAAATGAATATTCTGTACAACGTTATGAAAATTACTATATTGGCTGTGCTTTTATGTAAACTCTGATTCAATTCGATTATCTGTTGTTATTAAATGAAAGCTATTTCACGTCTGGATAGTAAAAGATCACAGTCTTCTCACAAATAATTCGTCTACTAGACGGAAAACGTGAACAGAAAATAGTCAAGTAAATGAAATGTTTTATTTTTTTACTCGTTTAAATTACGTAATGTTCAAGTAGCTTCAAAAAATGCTTCTATAGACACAAAAACATTAGTTAAATATTGAATTAAGTGGAGAATAAACATTACAATCTAAATATTTTCCTACCAACCTTTATTCTCGGCACTTAGAAAATAAAAACACCAATTTTAGTATCAACATCGCTTTCTTTTTTATAAACATTGCGTGATATTCCGAGAAAATACGTACAGAAATTCTCCTAAAGTAATTAATTATATTTCGTGCTAATACTAATTGGAGAGGACCTAAGGCGAGAGACGTAACAGCCTAAGAATTTTCTTAGTAACGTCTTTTCAGATATACGTCTTGTACACACACATAGATATAAACAAAATGAAATGTTGGTGAGTTTTATTCCAAAATCGTTGTATGTCCTGTCCCTGTATTCGTTATATAAAAGTTATATTCTTAAAATTATTTCGTAAAATTCGAAAACACACGCCAATTTAAAACAAGGTACCCATTATGTTATTGTACTAATTTAGGCTAAGTATTAAACGATTTTCCAGAACAAATAAATAGTACCTAACTTTATTAAATAAATACTCAAACTTTTGCATTAATAACATGAATAGAAATTATCATAAATTAAAATGAAACTGCGAACGAACGGCTAGTCATTTAAAAAAGTGATTGGCAAAATGTCTACGTTAACATCTTATTACCGAGTCCAACGACCGAACACAGATGAACTTACAATCTTCAGGGAATAAAACCTTCACGTTACAGTTACGGGAGCAAATCAATCCGTCAGCTTTAGTATCTTTTCAGGTACGTCGTAAAATAAGAAACGTAGGGTTCGAGACGATAATAAGAATCCTTTCTCGTTAGATATTTGTCAAGAACATACTGGTAGGCGTTTTAAGCACTTTTCTATTGAGAATTATAAATATATAAATTCTACAAGATCAGTTTTAGTATTTACTTGGTAGTGGCCTTTAAATAACAAATGCAAGAGGTTTAAAATCATCCTTTCAACAGATAAAAATTAATTCCAAACCAAGAGAAATGTTCAAAGTTTGAAACCCCGCTAAAACTATATTTCACACAAGTTTTTAAAATGTAACATTGCAAGTTGTGCAACTTAGTTACGTACATAATTTTAAAACGACGCGAATGGGAGTCGAATTTCATTAAAATTGTCCACGCAGTCGTTGGATCAATTCTGACAAAAACGCCGCAAAGTTATAGAATACCGTATTTTTGAATAGCGTTAAATTTTCAACTTCAAATGCATTTTCCATTAGGCACTAGCCGGCCAGCCGTGAATTAATCCCTAAGTTTGCACAAACTGTGATTGCTTTTTAGTTTTTATTGACAGCTTGTTATAAAGTTTGGTTTTGTTGTTCTACGAGTTGGGAATAAATAAAACATTCGTTAATAACACGCGTTTCGCGAATAACACGCGTTAGTTACAATAAATTGTGTTGAATTCGTTATGTCCGCATTTGTGCTATTTTTATTGTCAATTCGGTTCTCAAAAAGTTACGGCTAAATCTTAGTTAAGATCTCAAATTTTTTGACAAATTAAGCTTGTGAAAACCCTACGAAATCATTGCAGTACAATGAATGTTTAATGACATTTCACGCTAGCAAGTTTAAAACAAAAGTAACAAATGAGTAAGCCGACAAAGCATTACATCCTTAAAGGCTTATCATCAAGTTGGAAGCTGCAAACCATAAAATCCGATAGAAAAAGCAAACCGTCAAAAGCTACCGAACTCAGAAGCGGGTGACAAAAACCTCAAACCTCAAACTCGCTTAATTTTAATTAAATTTCTCACTGCAAAATGGGACGCATTAACAGGGAACCTTTGTGTTCCGTCCCTACAAAAAGTATCTATCGTTATTGTTATTTTTTAATTTCTCTAGCGGAGTTAACGGCTCTTATAAAGGGAAAGGATAAATCTGTTACACTGAACAATAACCTCACTTCTTTTGAGAAAGGGTTTTGAGATAAAGAGCTGGACGAAATAAGTTCCCTTTGTTCACTCAAAAATATTTTTATGTGCTTTAAATGTTAGATCTGTTAGTGCGTATTTTTTTATGATAGCAATAAAGTGAAAAGACTTTTTTGTTTCGCTGATTAAAATGAACGATTAAACATAAACTGGGAGAAGTTTAACAAAGATACAGAAAGGCTGAATGTTTTATTGAGTGACCAATGTCTTTAAAATGCAAATACTGCTTACGAACTTAATACCCTCGCGCTTCACGGAATGATTCTTAATTCATGGATGTTTTGGTCGGTTTAACAGTGCAAGATGCAAGTTAGTTAGAGCACTATTGCTTGAATCGTTTTTCAAGTTCAATAACCTTTATCCAACGTCGTAGTACTCAAGTCTTCCAAGCACACGACGTTTACACGAAAATAAAGAATTATTTTATAAGTAAACATTTTGTACGTAAACAACTTTGTTGATCCCAGTTTCAATGAGAGCTTTTATTTATCACGTGTAACTTTTTTCTAATAAAAAAACTAAATTGAAATCACTGCATCCGTTTTGGAGTTATGATGCCACAGTCAGACAGACAGACAGACACGTCAAACTTGTAACACCCCTATTTTTGCATCAGGGGTTAATCAAAATAGTAATTATTATTTCCTATGACTGTTCATTGTGTCATCAAATTGTATGTGAACAGAACATTACGTTCAAGTGACTTACCACATCCATAATACCATAATAACATTATACTGGCAATTAGTTTGTAATTAGCTGGTTAACTGATAACGTCATTTGATTAGGTGCATGTGGTTTAGACTGCTGAAACCTACGTAATGTGATAGCAAACAACGAACACAGCAAGTGAAGCGGTGGGTAAAGCATTGGACTTGCCACTGAGAGAAAGCGACTTTGATTTGAATCAGGCATGCTACTGATGTGAATTGCTATTAGTAGCACAATTTGAGGGGCAATCTAATAAAAAATAGCTGTCTAAAAAAACTGCACGAACATTTATATATCGAAACATATAAGGCGCCGTCAGAACTAAAATAAATACGTTTTGAGTGTCAATCTGTCAATACTCTATGCTGAGGACGATTCCCTATTATCATCAATTATCGTTTAACTATCGAGATATTTTGTAAGAAAACCTGATCAGCGCCCCTAGCGGGTGCCGTAAGGACTAATTATACAGTACTATTTATCAGTCAAAATCTCGATACTTATCCGTCAGTACCGACTGTAGATAATCGTGCTACTGATGAATCACAATTAGCCGGCCAGACAGTTTGTAGATTATATTACACGAACTTTCTAAAAATCTTTTGTAATAAACAGTGTGGTGTGTCCGAGCGTACTTTGAATGATGTAATTATAGCTAAAAGCCTGGTAATCAAGCCGTGAATACCCCGTGTCTAGTTAATTAACGTCTGATGTGTTGTTCGCCGCTACAATTTGTATTTTTAGTACACTGGATGTACGTTACACGCTTTGATATGCTTATTTTTTTAAATGAAGAGAAGCAAGGGTGTTTTCTCTTTATCTAGAATTAGGTTACAATTCATTCAACAGCAGATTTAACGAAAACTATAATTATAATCCTTTATAATACTTTAAACAGCGTTATATTTATTTTATCTGATTAAGAAAAGCAATGACATTTTAATTTCTTTATTATTTTTTATTATCTCACTGATTAGACAGTTATTACATCAACATTTTTAGTCACAAGACGTACTTATTACGAAAATCAGGCATAAAGTTCATTGACCGTAGCTTGTTTAAACTTACAAACAATCTTCTGTAGCGGCGGCCTTACTGAAGATTGAACAAAGCTTTCAACTTTACAATTACACCTAATACCAATACACATAAAAGCGAAATAGCTTTGTTATTCAAACAAAACTGTTATTCAGTGAACACTCAAATAATTGGGCGATACATCATCTTGTAGACAATAGAACATCGATACAAACAGCTATTCAGCTAACAATAAAATGGTTATTACAGTTATAAACGAAAACACAACACTAACGCATTTTTATTATGTACCGTCACGAACATAGTGAAATAATATTGACACATTTACAGATTCATGTTTGTGAATAATTATTTGGATTTAAATTAGTTTTGATTATTCTGTGTTAAATAGATTAATTTAAATAGATTTTGATTCTGTGTTTGTTGATTTTGTAATCCACTTTATGCTGTAATATCTAATTTTCTATTTTACGCATGATTTTATAGACACTTCTACTACGTACTACTTGATGATTTCAAAACATAAGCAAATTTTGTGTACCTATTTATATTTAGCAACCACTAATTCGCAACGCAACCGAAAAAAATAATCTTACGCTTGGTACCACGCAATCTTTTTTATTTCATCATATGTATGTGGATAAATATATGTATATTTCGACTAAAATATTCTGCGAGTATGTTGTATTATTTTAAAATACCTTTAAGCCTATTCTTGGGAACGAAATTACCACCTTTGAACCATTTCATCAATGAGGGCTTTTTCATGTCATCATAAAAGAAATTATATATCTTGATGAACCCTAATACTAGGTAAATTACACACTCGAATCTAAATAGACCAAACTTCTTGAATAACTCGTTTAAGTCCTATAAGTTCTACTCCAATAATACTACCTTCTTACGCTATTCAAATAAATATTTATTGATATTTGTGCGTCATCATCGTGGAAATGATTGGTCACTCTTCCCCTTTCCCGATATAATGTGATTTTGATACGCTAGCTTGACCATGAACTTGAGATGAATGTGCCGGCGTCATAATGGCGCCTGAGTGATTAATAAGTAATAGCTGAGCCATGTATCGGATTAACGGAGGTATTATATGAAACCACATTTCTATGTAAAGATAGTTAATGATGTTGACTATAAAGTACCGCATTGCCATCGAGTTTAGTCTGTGGGGCAACTTTGTATGAAAAAAATCGGGTCTGTAAACGTACTGGGCGTCAAACCAATATCTGCTATTATGATTAAATGTACAGTTTCCCAAAATAGACGACAAAAATACACCTTTTTACAAAAAAAATACGACGTTTTATTCAATCAATCCGAAAATAATTCTATACATACTTTGAATAAAGCTTAGTATTCAATGTTTTTGTCGTTTAAAACGCTATGAGTATTGCTTTTAATCAAGCCAAATGGTTTCAGCGTTTATCAATGCGACGCTATTTTTAAACTTAAACAAAACAAGGGGAATGTCCGTAAACAACATTTTTCATGATTACTAATACATTTACTTAGCGAGAATTACATCGCAATTTATCTTTGGTTCTTACTAAAATGTTACTAATCTCGTGAGTGAAGATTTAGTAAATGATTCATGTATGAAAGGGAGCGTGACGATTTGTTAACGAATTTACATTATTTAAGACTATTTTATTATAATGACTGCCTCCGTGGCGCAGTGGTTTAGGTCGCCACGCCGCTGCCATTGATTCCCTCACGGGACAATTAATTGTGCTTTCCACAAATAATTGTTTCGGGTCTAGTTGTACTTTGTGTCTGTTGTTTTCATGTTTGTAAAAATTCACGCGACACTAGAGCTGGCTGGCTACTAGTAATTTAAAATTATTATAAGAAAATCATATTCAACATATTTAAAAACATTATTTCCTATTATTTTATTATAAATTGTTAATTATTACTTGGATGGTGAGTTTTAATTTGTTTGTATGTGGCATAAAGTAAAGATTGTAAAGTGAGAAATATGAATTGACCATAACGCAGGCAAAGTTTCGTAAAAATATATTGAACATTAAAAAATGCATAAATAACAAAATTTCAAACATAAATAGTATTTTTAAGAGCTGTTTTATGAGGAAATTCCTTTGAAAATTGCAGTTTTCCTTTTGGCAAATTATAATAATAAGAACATTCAGCCGGATTATGAATGGCTACAATGAAAATTAATGTTCAGCTTGCATTGTGATTTACTTCTATCTTGTATGCAATCTTATTTATGTCCGATACTTTTTTCTTTATGGAAAGACGTATTAAGTTTATTCAAAAATTATAGCGATGATCTATTTTTCGAACGTTTTTATCAATCTCCCTTTTTGGTTTTTATAATATTTATCCAAGAGACCTTTAGCCAACCAAAGACTATGTCGGCCTTATAGAGAATAATTATGCAATTAAAACAAAACTTAAGGATGTGACTTTTGACTGCCTCTCTGGCGCAGTGGTTATGTAAGGTCGTGGGTTCGATTCCTACACGGAACAATTATTTGTGCGATCCAAAACTAGTTGTTTCGGGTCTGGTTGAACTTTAAGCACACAAGAACAAATAATTTAAACTACTCAACCACATATAGGCTCAGTACTACTTTTTTTCATTTGAATGAATTTATTATGATAAATAGTTTTTCTGGCTATCAAAATAATTATTCTGAATTAAAAAGTCTTTTTTGTAACTCACCTTTCTAAGGTTAATTAAGAAGACATTTTTGACAGCCGAATGATAAATAAAAGAAACTAATTTCAAAAAACCTATTTAAAATAAAAATAAACAAAAATTATTTACTCTTTTTACAGATTTCATTTAATTATAATCAAAGAAACTTTTGGTAATAAAACTTGGGCTTTTTACTCATAATTGCATGACAGACTGAATTCAATTTTGCAGTTTATAACTTTACAATTATGTATTAATTTATTACACAAGTTCGGGCAAGTTTTCTAAAAACAATTGCTGTTTTGTTGTTTTTATGATAGGCACACAATAAAATCCCTTTTTTTTGTGTAGGTACACGCTATTCGCGCAATTTTTTGAAACGCACAAGCTAGTTTCAAATATTCTAAATATTTCACATCGACCGTAAAATCACCGTATCGTCGTGGCAAAAATCCTGGCAAATTTAAAGTTATACTCTCCATATTAAGTAAGTAAGCCCGTCCCGTAAGTCTGAAGCTTTAACCACCAGGTTATTGCTGTAATATCAGTAATTTATTTTTGCGACAAAACATTTTGAACTAGTCTTCATTGGAATAAAAATGTAATGAAAACAATCGTTTCTTTATTTTCCGTTGTTTATAATATACTTACCTATACATGAACCGATGTATGTACGTATAAAGGGATATTTCCTCTCGAAGCACTCAACGTAGTAACACATCCGATGTTGTCAATCGAAAGTATTAAAGGTCTGAGAGCCTCAAAGCTTAATAGCTTCTATACAGATCGAATACCAGCCTATCTGCCTAAGTAAAGCCTTCCAGACAGCTACGTGCAATCAGCTTCGACGCAACCTGCACGCTTTTCGTATATCTAGATCCGCCGTCAAAGGACGAGAGATCCATCGAGATACCACGTAGGCTGACCGACGAGAAACGATAGTTATTTATAAAAGAATTTTAAACAATAAATATGGTATATGTTTTCGTAATTTCTTGAAAAGTATTCAAATTATCTGGGAGGTAACAATATGTAATTGCCTATTAAGTACTTATATTTAGAATAGTGTATGTTCTTGTGTTCAAGTGCAGTTTTTTTAATGGGACGGGGTGATATTTCTTTTTAAACAAATAAGTTGTACGTGTATTCACTTTGTCAATTTTATTGAGACTACGTTTACAACTAAACACTCGCATATACTTACATATTTTACTGGACAGTGTACCCAAAAAGTAACGTGAGCATCAAAAACAAAGCATCTTCTTGCAGCCTAACAAGAATACCTATAATGTTTTCCGAAAACATGACCAGCATGAATTATTCCCTAATGAGGATAATTAGAAGCTCTTTAACAAATTAATAGGAACGAACAAGGATAAATGATATAGGCATTAGGTGCGCGCTTGGCAACTCAATCTGAAAAAGAAAAAAATAATTGATGTCCCCGTCGGCGAAACCGATGAGCCTCTTCAAGAGCCAAACAATATATTATTTCGTGATTAATGACGCGGCGATCCAACGTCGGGATACCGTCCGAATAACAGACACCAAATCGATTTGTTTAATTAAAAATAATGACAGACAGTTCCATCATTCATTTGTTCAGTTTTTTTGTAGATTTCGCCAGAAAATCTGTTTTATTTTAGCCGATGTAGTCGTAATTTGGTGGTGTTCGTTTTCTCATTTTTCGGTGAATAAAGCTCGTGATTTAATTTTGATTGTTGTTTTATAGTGTTTCCATGTAACAGTATTTATTTTACAACGGGTTTTGATTTGCTATGCAATTTTTTTATAGTTCGAACCAGTAAATAATTATTTTCCGAGCGGAAAACTCAATTCTCTTGAAAATAACTCTATCAAATAGTCAACTGACCGTTTGAGGCCTCGCCGCAATTACTGTAGTGCCGACAAATATTTGTGAGACGAGCATGAGTATCTGTTTTGAGCCTGGTTGTCTATATAAGAATCTATTTAGAAGTATATAAGTATGTTCATCAGTTATTTGGTTACCATAGTAAAAGCTCTGCTTATTTTGGGATCAGATGACCGAGTGTGAGTTGTCATGATTTTAATTAAAGCTCCACAATAGTATCGAAAGGTCGTAATACCTTCTATACAACAACAACAGCAGACTACACCTGCAAGACCTGTACATAGCACAATTATGTCAACCGTCACAGTTACAACACTAATCAGTGTCTGATTGCTTGTGGTCACCAGTTTGCGGACACGACTGTACTCGCTCGTATATAACACAATATCGTATTAGTACTAAGGCACTGGTCGGTATCAGCTTCTAGACTAGTGTGGCTATGGGTTTTGTAAGGATATTAAAATAAAAATGAAAAAAAATACCAATGGTGAACATAGTATTTTTAGATAAGTCAGGTTTTCGGTTAAAATATCGACGATGAAAAAGTTAGAATGAAAACAAAAATGCGTTTGGCAAAAAAATACTGGTCGGAATTTTTGTCAGTGGAGAACCACTCTAAATGTGAATTTCTATGTACTGGGATGCTTGTCTTAAATAGCCGTTCATGTATGAAATGATCTCACAAAGATTGCTTATTAGTTACTAGACCAATAACAGTTTGGCTATTTACATTTAAATGCTTTTAAAATCGTATAGAGATTTTATATACCCACAACATTGTTATTCATCATTGATGACAGCCTATATAGTCGCCGTTTGGTTTGTTGTATAATTTATGCTTTCTAGCCAATACTCTCAATACACACTTGGGAGTTTGCATTTTACTTGCATGTCCTAATAGACTTATTTAGTTGCCACCTGCAATCTTTATTGTAGAATAAGAGAGATATAGAATGTCTAAAAAGTGGTATAAAGCTTTGCAATTGCGGTAATTTAAGTAGAGCAAAATCATCAATGAATAAACAATCACTAAAAATCTTCCCGTGGGAACTAACAATGCGACTAAATGTATCTCAAAATCATGGCATCATTTCATGCCACGGTCTCATATTGACTGAAAAGCTCTACAATGCAATTTTTTGACACAGTTAATTTGAAAGCCGTGTAATAATAAGCTAACACAAAGAATGAAATAGGCCTCGATGGCAATGTATTTGTAGACAATACAAAAGTAAATATTTTCGAACTAACGTCACTTCTTTGAAATAGCCGTCCAAATGAATAAAAAGAGATAGAAAATATCACCTATTTATGAAAAAATATTTCACATACACACAATAACATATTCGTAATGAATGTCACTAATGTGTTCAGAGAGACGTTAACTAGCTCCCCCGTTGTGAGCCCGCGCTCGCTCATAATGAACGCGTCGCCTGCCAAATAGAGTCTTAAACTTTAAATATGGAGATTTTATAAAATATTATACATATAAAAAGTTACTGCTGTTTGTTGGCAACTGCAGATGATTAGGGTTTCATTTTAGTGATGGTAGCTTTTATTGATTTTTGTAAGATTCTTACCTACCTGCCTCCGAGGCGGAGTGGTTAAGGTCACCACGCCGCTACCATTGCGTCGGGAGGTCGTGGGTTTGATTCCTACACGGAACAATTATATTATTTGTACGATCCACAAATAATTGTTTCGGGTGTGCTTGTGCTTTGAATCCGTTGTTTATATATTTGTACAAGTCCCTGCGACACAAGAGCAATTCTTAGTACGGGAGTTGTCTTTTTAGACAAAAGTAGGTAGATGATAAGTCTGTCACCTTAAAAGTAAAATCGCCGCAATTTTTTTACTTCTGCATTTATCGCATTCTGCTTAGCAGCTAGTTGCTTTATTCAGATACTTAAAGTAAACTGGCTCGATCTATACCTTTGGGATAACAAACGTGTTTCTATAAAATACACACCTCTACTGTATCCCCCGAGAAAATACTATGATAATAAAAACAGTACAGTGTTCCTTTCCTTCAAAACCCCGATGAATTCACGTTCAAAGCTCCACACAGCATTACCTTGGAAAAACTAAACGGCAAACGCAGTACCGTTTAATACAAAATGAACAGAATACCGTACCGACGTAAAACCTTATTTATAAGATGTTCCTGTTTCATGTTTTTGCATTATTCTACCGTCCATCAGTGGGTATATTTTTCACGGAGATTTAACACGGTTTTTTTACAACGTTTATTTTTTTTAAGTACGAGAGCTGTTACCGTCCTCCCGGGAGGCTAAAATCTGCCTGTGAACTTAATGGCATCCTGAAGCAGCGCGAGGTAAAAAGATACTTGCGTTTTTCTGCTCGAAGGGATATTACGTTGTACAGTTAGAAATACATTATGTTTTATAGAGAATGTCGTAATGTGTTAACTCTGCAAAGACTGTCCGTATTTAGGTTCATTGAACATTTGAAGAAAGAAGTATTTGTATAGATATTATGTGACTATGACGTTTTGTACACTTTTTTTTTTGTAAATACATATATGGTTCAATGTTGCAATGTTTATGATTATAAAGCAAATAAAAAACAGTTATATTATACCGTGTTTTCAACTATAGCCGACGCATATAACCAAAAGGGCTTCGATCAAAGACCAAGCTTTATTATATGAACGCCGTCCGATACACAACAACTTCCGATACTTTAACCGCTTCTTAACTACCGTAATATATGTATATGCTATTTTCATAACTCAAGAGGAGATCAAACGGCGAACCGCCAAAATTTCCGCCTATTGATTCCTTATTATATAGGCAATTTCCTTTAGGCGTGTTTATGAATTCCCCACTGTGTCAAGTGATTAACTTAGGGGGAACATGAATAAGTCTGTGTTGGGACGTTCCAAGTTTCTCAGTACATAAATTATCGGGGACAAGTCTGTCCCGAATTTATGGCCCGTCTGGCGATACGCTGCCGTGTTTAGATACTCATAATTCAATAATACTGCCGGCTACGGCGACAATCGACAAAGGAAAATATTGTTGGCACAAATATTGGACTTAATGGATTTGTAAATACATTGCTCCGTGTTTGTAATTGAGGTGAGAGGTGTTGTACCAGTCGTTGGTAAATACGTGCTTGTTATTGTTGTTGCGTGCCTTCTAATGTTATAGCTGAGAACACGTTGGACTCTAATGTTTTGTGACAACGCTGTCCTTGTACTACTCTCCTACATGTCATGATATATGATCATTTGCTAAATTTAGAAAATATACAATGTGTGTGTAAATATTTAGTTACTGTCATTATGTATTTAATGTTGAAATAGACAAACTTTCTTGAAGAAGAATTGTTAAAATTAAACCAGCATAAGGAAACATAGATTTGCAATCCGTTCGAAACTATTCTCATTTCTAAAAAGAAAAAAAAATACAATCTATCCAGCCAGCGACAAAAATAAACTTCTATCGACAGTTCAAAGTGTAGATAAAGTCGCGCAAACAACACGGACCTGTTCAGAAAAAGCTCTATTACATTTCAAGCTCCTAATTGTAACAAATGAACGGACAAATGAAACAAATACACTGGAAGTACGTAATAGAAAGACTTCCTGTATTTCTCCCACGGGACTCTAAAGAAAAGCAATAAATCTCTTCTCTCCGCCATCGCTCTGATTTACACGCGCTACGTTCAACCTTGTAAATATAAACAATGTATTACAATTTTGAATTACGAATTAATTTTCACTTGCTCCGATTGTGAGGTAAACATTGTAGAAAATTGACGCGATTGTTAACTTTAATCATGTAGTGACGATTTAATATAAAGCGTGACATTTAAAATCACTTTAAAAAACATGTCAAAATGTATACAATATCTACATTGATATTTCTTTTCATAAATACCTACAAAACAAATGCGTAACATGTGTGTTAATCGATCACGCTAATAATTCTGAGGGGTTTGGAATCAATAGACATAATAATCGTACTCAAATGTTTTTTGTATTTTTTTCTTTCACTCAGCCCATGCGAACAATATGCTTTTTCCAAATTTGCAGGCACTGTGTACTGTAAGCAAAATATTATATCATTATTCGAAAAATAAAAGCAAAAAATAGAGGACGCTAAGCATCCTATCTTATTTTCTTAATCTCAAATTTCCATTAGATTAATAGTCAGCACCTGTGACCGTGAACATTATTTTTCATTACCACCCTGTCTCGACTTACTGACATGGGTTTAAGGAAAGGTATGCTGCAAATACCAAGGCTATTTACCTACTACTTCTTATAAGTACCTGAGTCATATTACCTATTTATTCATAGTACTTTAACTAGTGAAAGTATTTAGAGTTGCGTAGCGCAATTTTCTGCCATTATGAATAAATTTTGAATGTAAAGCCGATCAGCGCCTGTGCCATCTAGCGGCCGCCGATAGAACTAATTGCTAAGTACATGTTAAATGACAAACTCTCGATACTCTATAGTGCCATCTACATATAATCGCGCTACAGAACATAAGTTTGCCATTTTATGATTTGAATTAACGCTAAACCTATAAGTTATGTTTCCAATCTAATGTCTCAGTTATGTTTCAGATTGAAAACATGGCTGGAAATTGTGGGCGTACTAATTAACTCCTTCTTTGTGCCAAATATATGCGTAATATGACTTTAACAATAAAATATTGAATTATTTGACTGATTAGATAACACTGTTACCTTTAATAGTAATTCTACTTCTGTTCATTTTTTACTATTGTTACGACACAAGTGCTTTCCTTGCATCTAGTCATATATTCCAAAGTTCCGTATGCAGCGTTGAGGGCCCACAAGTTCACTAATAATTCTCCAGAAACCACACCTACCCTATTGTCCCTGCGTTGGATGACGTCATTCATATTACAAGAGCACAACACAAAACAAATCAGCGGAACTGTAGCACACTACAATGGCATACGTAAACTACTTCGAGATCTTAAATCTCTGGAAATCAAAAGTAATGTTATACCTCCATCCTCAATAATATTATATCACAGTTCATCTACATATGCGTTGTGCTTTCTTGGCTGATACTAGGGATTGCAATCCGGTATAATTTTCAATCCGGCCGGATTGATGTCAAACCAAATCAATTAAGGACTACTTTGTATTTATTAATAATCCGTTATTTTTGGTAAATTTTAAGTACAGGCACATGTATTTAAGGGTAAAAGTATTTTGAATAAAAAGAAATAGAACTAAAACACTTTTTTATGAAGACTAAAATCATTTTTTTGGTTATAAATGATTAGTATTCATTCGTCTTTTTTTGCAGCTAATGAAATAAGATATAATAATTCTTTGTAATCAAATCAAAAGAGCGGAGCCGCACGACTCAACTTGGTAACATAGTCTGTAATCGTAAGCTGTCAAATGTTTAACTAGATAATACAAACTTTTTGATAAAACCAAATAAACTAGTCTTGCGATCCTACAAGTATTATGGTTCTCGAAGACTGGGCAAGAATTGACACTTCACCGTTGCAGAAGGCCAAGTCCGGCTTAGTAAACTTGATAGCCCTCCAAGAACGGAATGAAATGAAGCCGCGATAACCCGAGAGGCAGACGTTGTATATTTGAAATCATACCACCGGAATAGTGACCAGGATTGCAAAATTGTAGAGCAAAATATCTCTAAAATATTTTTTTCTAAAGTTTCTAAAATAAAAATATTATTTGTAGAAAGAAATACATTCTTTAACTTTACTCTGTAGTAATGTTAAAACAGACTAAGAAAAATTAAAGGTGTTTCAGCTCAAAGATTAATTACGTCGTCAGTTTTTGTACCCATCTATTTCACCTTTCTATTCAATAATTAGATTCCAAAAATATCCATTGTTATTCCCAACGAGGCCACAAAGGAAAAAAAGGTATTAAAACTTCGAAAACTTTCAACCAATTTTCTCGAGAAACTATTGCAAATAAGTAATTACATTAAACTATCAGAAAGGCTTTTATGTACAATCTTATTATTAAGTTAAATTAGAGTCGAGACAAACTTCATTTCACTTCGAATATAACCTGTGGAGGATTTGAAAGAAAAACACTCCCTTCGTAAATGTATAAGTTACTTGTGTAAGTAGTTAAAGTTTTAAAAACACAATCTCTATCAGGACAAAATTTCTGGACAGGTACTCCTATTTATTTTTGTAATGCGTGTTAGAGTCGATTATAAAGATGACTAAAATCACTTAAAAATATTCCTAAGCTCTTTTAGGATATCATAATTAAAAAGACTTAACTGCAGCGCGACTTTCTAGTACCGAGTTTCTATCATTTGATATTTAAAATGTCTTTAAAAATAAATTAGTTTCTAAGGCTTCCGCTAGAGGCCCTTATAAAGTTTGTCATACACAATTTTATCTTTAGACGATAGTGACAGAAAATCACGTTACTGTTCCTTCACTAAGAAGATTACCAATAAAAATCCATTCCGTTTGATCCGAAATCGAGATCTTAAACAATCATACTTAAGACCGGCTAACTGGGCTCCACCAAAATTCCTTTGTAATAATTAAGCCTTCCTGTTTTCCTTACCAATATTTTATAATCATTACGTTTATTGTTTGCTCAAACGTTTGAAAATCTGAAGTGAAAATTCGTGCAACAATACTCTCTTATTTCGGTTTTGTTCAACGAAGCCTTCTGATGACCTACAATTCGAACCGGTTAATTAATTGGAAATTCCAATTACATTTGCAGCTGTTATTACGATAGATTTCTGCGTAGAAATAATTATTCGTTAACTGTTTTGTTTAGAACTTGATATTCATGTTTTTACTCACATAAGAATGACTGTATCATATACATGTAAGTATATGATCGCAGCTGGATTCGATAATAAGTTGATAGAGTCTTTATAAGAATTGAGCTATTTGGTAGTTGTTAATGTGTTTGCTCATTATGTCTGCTCTCTTTATATCTACTTAGGAAACTAACGTGCGACTACCTTAATACCACAGGTAATAATCCATTAACACATACCTTCGTGTATTCGGTTCAGCACTTCATAAATTAAAATTACCTTAGAATAACGGCGGTACGAGCATATCCAGTCACAAAATGGACACATTTGTCCTGGTAACGTTCTGCAGGGACGTCTCGACTGCCTAATGTGTTGAAGTAAAGTGCTATACAGCCACAATCATGTACCAAAGTGCGTAGATTAAACGACAAAGCGACAACATAACACTACCATACCTCCATTTCAGTTCCTTATTATTCTTTTATTACACACAAACGCAGGGATAACATTATGAGGGTTTAAAAAAATGTACGTGTAATGTAACGTTATGAACAAAATGAGAGTACCTTTCGTCGCAGAACCTTTGTACAGACCTGTATAATTCAATTATTTGTCACTTAGATAAGTGTCGTTGGATTATTGCGGTGGATACCTTGTATCAACGTTATCCTGTAAATGTGGTCGCTGTATTATACTTATTGTAATAAAATAATGTTCGGGTCCGTTTAAGACACGGTCGCGTATAAGTGTATTCTTGCAACGTGTTAAATGAACTAGAAAATGTTTGTATTCTCTTTTTGAATAAGTGTATATTTTTTATAAATTGGTAATTACTTACATATTCAACATTTAGTATGAAAATATAAAGTTCGTTCTCTTAACATAATCTTATATTCACAAAAGAACTTTATTTCATAACAAAAATATTGTCCGACGTTAATAAACTCCGACAAACAAACGCTCGACAATAGTTTATTTAAATATCCGGGACCCGCAGACAAGGCAAAATTTTTATAACATTGAAATATATTCGCTATAAAGAAAAATAGCAATAAATAAACAATTTTCCACATCATAAATCGTGTATAACAACAAGAAAACTGCAAATTTATGCAGATTTCATAGCGAAGCCGCGTGTCGCGGGCGCTTGGAGCGTCCGATGGGCCACGATAAGGAGAGCTCCTACGTATTTATGTAAATATGAATACATTATGTATATTAAACCGAGATTTTTCTGTTACATTCACGTATGAATGTACTGCGGATCTGCGCTTCTTCTTGTTTGTTTTGAACAACTTATGTAACAGGATTGTGCAGATTTCGCAGCTGAATTCAGCTGGTATCTCCGCTGCTAATTTACTTGGTAATTTATGGACAACGGCAGTACATTGCTATATTTTGACACGCCATTAAGCTTACTAATGAAATATTACTACTACTTCTTATAGCAGTTTTAGTGTCCTATCTATCCACCGTTTTCTTACTAAAGTATTTTATGTATCATTTTATCGTTACTTCGCTTTATATAACCCAGTTTTAGATAAAAAATCATGGTAATATTATGAAGTAACCCTTTAAGAAAAAAAATCTATCTACTGACATTAGCCGGACGGTTGTAGACTTAAGCTAAATCTCATAAAGCCTGTTCTTGAAAACAAAACATGCTGTGCCGACTCACACTCAAAGAAAGAAGAATCTAAGTTAGATCTATCTGTAATCTTTGACAGAGCATCGAAAATGTCCGTATGGAGACTTGCACAGCTAAACAGGCCAATAAACTCATCGCCTTATTTGCCAGTTAGTTCCGCACGCTAAATATGGATGTTGACTCCACGGTCCGAACGTGGTAACGGCCTGGTTACTGCCTTAATCATGCGGTGGCAGCCGGATTAGTATGGACTATATGCAGTTGTTACGAGGGGCCGTTTGAACTAATCACGTCAGGTACGGGAGAGGTGGTGATAGGGACAGTGGACAGTAGATTCTCAGGTAAAATTATTTTTGTTTGATGACGTTGTTGTCTGTACGTATGGTACTGAATATGTTGCTACCAGCAGTTTGTAAACAAGTTTTTACCTCAACTTTGCTATGGATATTCCAGTTGACGTTGCCAAGTTCTCTGGTCATCAATTACATAAATACCTCATAGTGAGTTGTTGACACGACAGAAGAAGATGAAGAAGATTGTAGAATATAATGCCAGTACTTGCATTTACTAACGGTTTTTGATTTTTGCTTATCTGTACTAATATTATAAAGCTGAAGAGTTTGTTTGTTTGTTTGAACGCGCTAATCTCGGGAACTACTGGTCCGATTTGAAAAATTCTTTCAGTGTTAGATAGCCTATTTATCGAGGAAGGCTATAGGCTATATAACATCACGCTACGGTCATTAGGAGCGGAGTAGCAACGAAAAATGTTACAAAAACGGGGAAAATTTTGACTCATTCTCTTAGGTGACGCAAGCGAAGTTGCGTGGGTCAGCTAGTTGAATATAGAATCCGTGAATTGCCTTTGAGATAAGAAAGTGTGGTCTTTTAATTAAATTTGTATTCAGGCTTTGGCTTTAATATGATCACATATCGAGAGATTTAATTATTAAGAACTTCAAGATAATTCAACCACCTCAGCTCAAAACTAATTAGCAGATAAAATCCCCAATTCGATGAGTGACTTGGTCTAACACGAACTAGTCAATCCAGATTATTCCTAATTCGACAAATACCTATTAAAACTTACCTGCTCTAAGCACTAATGGGATTTGGCAGCGCTTCGGATCTTTGTTCTCAGTTCCACTAACAACGGACCTACTTAACCAAGGATCGTTTGCAATTATTTGAATTAACCCACATACGTGTTAAAAGGAAACAGCAGTTTCCATCTTAATATAACGGAAAGACTATCATTCATGTCCAAGATTTCTTTAAACAGTCTCCGAAGGAATGTAATTTTCCCAACGCAACATCGCCGGCACGTGGTGATCCCAAGTTCTTACCACTCTGACATGACAAACACATGACAGACTCTTACTTAATTTTTTTTTGTGGGTCAATCTGTAAGAGCACATTTAATAAAAATGTGCTTGGTAATTAGTAATACATACATTACAGGAGTAGTCTTCTTCTTCTTCTTATAGTTATAAAGTTGTTCAAGCCAACCGAAGGTTTTTGACGCGGCTTAACGACGGTTATCTTAATTGACATCAACCGGGACCGACTTTTTACGTGCCCTCCGAAGCACGGAGACGCCCAGTTCAAATACCATTATGCCTCTACCCACCTATCGAATGATCGCGCCAGGGTTTGCTTAACCCACAGATCGTTTACCGATCGGTGAGCGCAACTGGCTGTGGTAGTAAACATCCAAGTTAAACGATCAGCTTATATAATACATATGTGTATGTGCTTCAAAAAACAATACATCTTAGCTTACATCAATCATCAACGAAGTTTAACAATGATTACAAGTCCAAACTCATCTTACCACCCATTGAACGACTTTTTGTAATAAGCCGCGGAATTTAAATTTATAATCGAATCTGTTTTGTATGTATACAGAGCTTTGCGCACAAAATACTTGGAAGACTTAATCCCTTCGAAGGTTCCACAAAAGTGTTTTAATTAACATTTAACCAATTTTATCCGAAGCACCCTTGACTAGACTACAAGTATTCATGTTTAAACGATGAAATTAATATAATATTTACTAGAGCTAAATAGAGATTTTGTAGAGCATATTTATTCGTATTAGCTTTAATTTCGTAAGCCGTTTTGGTATTCTCTTCTATGAACATCGCGAGATATTAACGTGTTCTTTTCGGCTTAGACAGACCAAATATTTTGTATTTTGATCAATCTTTACACGATTAGCTACCGATTCCACGGAATCATTTTGACAGTAGCTATTGTTGTAGTAGCCCAATTTCTAATGCCAATCAATTCAGACCACGGAACCTGACACGATAATTATGCCGTTGCGAGAGTAGTCTGTCAGTATCTTGCGTATACATAATGTATTAATGGTATTGCCAAGAGAACAAAACTTGTAATACAAAAATGGAAAGCAGAAAGCCATAAAATATATCACATTAGAGAGTAAGATTCGTGCTCCCTTAAACAAGGAGGGAAGTGATTACAGTAATTTTTGTTTTGTGTAAAAGTTCAAAATATCTAGATGGAGTTTTCGTGTTGATCTGGAAGTGAACATAAACCGAGTTTTATATTTTTCTGAAGAAATTACAAAAGCCATTTGTCTAAATGGGTTTTAGTATTCACAGGGTACATTTTCGTTACTTGTGAACTGCTTTTGTGGTCGAACGACTACAGATGTATTCATCTTGAGAAAATCTTTTGTACTAAAAAGAATCAGAACGAATTTAAGCATTTTTAAAACACACGTAACAGACATAAAAGTTTAACGTCATAAAATACAGCGCATAACCGGTTTAAAAGCAAAATCATATTTCAGAGCAATAACATTATATATTCACCATACATTTTCCAATAAAAAGTGGAGTAATAAATCCAGTTAAATGCAAGTCGGTGCTTCAAACAGTACGGACAGATCTCTGGCGGGGATCCAACCAAGTAAGTGTGACGTACGCTGTTCAAATACTATCCCATCTTCTATTTGTAAGGGCTGACACTGATCCGAATTATGATTGAATTCGAACCTATTTGAATGTGCTCATTGTTGAGGAAACGCGCCGTCATTGTGTGTACCGAGTTTCAGCAAATACTCGTAAAATTCTATTGGCGTAATGTGAGGGTATGCATGTAGTTTGGAGATTATATTATGCAAAGGACTCACCTTTATACACATTTACGTTTAATAGGAAATTCTTTTCGTATTACATACAGATTTTATTCAAAACGAACACATATTGATATTTGGAGCTTAGTGATATTTGAAGCACCACTATAGCATAGCTAAATATTTCAATCTATTGTGGCTCTACATGGAAATACTGAATATATTGATGAAGCATAATAAATATACAATATCTAAATATGCATAAGACCATAATCATATTACAGCTTCGATAGCGACAATCTTAATTCGAGAGAAACTATCTATAGTTACTTACTATCATAAAACATCTTTGATCGCAAAATAGCAAACCAACATTTGTATCATTGTGTTAAAGACAAAACTAAACATCCTTTTGAAGCACATATTATGTCAACAAGATACAGTGCGTCGGTAGATCAAAGGCAACGGATGTGGCGCGTTGTGGATTGTTTTGTACCACGATGGACTGCCAACCTGTTACTATTGGAACATTCTTTAGATTTAACACTGTTTATTGCGAGCTTTTGTTTTGTTTCTATGTTTGTCTGTTTGTATGCTTGTTTGCTTGCTAACAAGTATGTGAATATCGTTTTTATATGAAATGATAAAAAATTCAGAGCTGCGGTAACCTCTTCCTCTTCTATGACTGAGTTGATATTCGACATGGTGATTTGGTTGCGATTCTGTGACAAGTTAGAAGATGAACGTGCTATATTATTCCTCGAATTTAATTAACTTTACTAAGTGCAGATTTATCGGAGGTGTATCATAAAAATTTAAAAGAAATTAAAGAACTGTGATATGTATTAATGTGACGTTCTTAAGGCCTATGCAAATCGTACTCAATTTGCTTTAAGCCATAATTATGCGCTTTACAGATTGCTTTGAATTCTGTGTAGGCGTTTAATGTATGTGTGTCTTCTGGGACGAATTGAATTTCATCATAACATGTCTCAGGTGCAGATATTTAGAATGCGTTTTTTTATTTAGTTAAACCTTACCCAATCCCCTAAAACAATTTTTACAATAAACCACAATGTTTGAAAATTCCTCCATAAATAAGTAGCTAAATGGTACCGTAAAGTTCAAAGCAAAAAAGTCACAATTTAAAATGATAATTCCGCTCACAAGTATCGACGTTCAGTAAATACAAACGTCAGAACCTACAAGATAAATGCATGGCGTAAATAAAAATATGTGATGGAAAAACAATGTGTAATTCACTCGATTTTAATGCCTCCAAAGCCATTTTCGATGCAACGTCCGTTCAATCAGTGGAATCTGCAATGCAGTTCTTGAAATAAGTACCTACATTATAATATATCGTCGGTTTAATGGGAGAACTGAATAACTCTGATTTTGGATAAATTGACCTTTTACCATTTTCGCAATCTCCAAAATATGCCGCATCTTTTGGTCTTACAAATATTCCTATATCCTAACCCAATCTAACAATATGGCCATTTTTGTAGAAATGGATAGCATGGTTTTCGATTGTTACTATTTTTTTGGTTCATTAAGGAAATTAGATTGATCCATCATAAAATTGAGAGCAAACACGCCCAAAGCATAAAATTATCCACACTGAAAATGTTCTCCATTTGTTAGTGATGTCAAAAATAGTGACAAAAAAAATCGCGAATTTCTCGAAACTTTAAATATTGAGTTACTCAGTTATCCCATTATACCGACGATATGAGGTTTCGATCGTGAATTTTTCCACTGGGAGTCTGGATAAATATGTTATCCACCTTGGTATTAAAAAGATGCGATAGATTATGGAACCGTCCGACTTAAAAGTTATTGAAGCGTGGAAAGCCAGATGATATTGATGAGAACAGATAATGTTATGTTAGAAGCAAGTGATATTTTACTACCTTTTATTGGTTATGCTATTTCATTTTCATATTAGTGCCATGCCATAATAGCACATCTATACTATATAATATTATAAAGCTGAAGAGTTTGTTTGTTTGATTGTTTGTTTGTTTGTTTGTTTGAACGCGCTAATCTCAGGAACTACGGGTCCGATTTGAAAAATTCTTTCGGTGTTAGATAGTCCATTTATCGAGGAAGGCTATAGGATATATATCATCACGCTACGACTAATAGGAGCAGAGTAGCAATAAAAAATGTTACAAAAACGGGGAAAAATTTGACCCATTCTCTCTTTTTTAACGCAAGCGAATTTGCGCGGGTCAGCTAGTACATAATAATATTGAACTATTATTGCGTTCTTGGCCTACCCCTATGGGAAAAAGGCATGATTTTATCTATGTATGTACTTATTGAATGATTGAGGTGTATGTCTCATGCAACATGGTCACTGTACCGCTACGTCTCTGGTCATCAAAAATGGACACAAATAACAAGTAAGTGTGTAAAACTCAAGAATTTGTTTAATTTTTGTATACATTCAAGCTTCGATAAATTGACGAAAATTAAATTGTATTGCTCGCCTATGTACCCAATTAACCTTCAACTGCAACGTTTGTGTTAACCCAATTTTATTCCCTTGTTGCATATAAATATAGCTCATTGCAGGGAATACCTAATATAATATCCAAATTAGGTATTTCCAAAACTGACTTGTTGGGCTATTATCTTTATATTATTATTATCTTTATTTTTTAAAGTTCTGAGTTGCATGTGTTCTTTAGTTATCCATAGTATTTATTATATGGGAATATAGAGAGAAAGTTTAAACTTTGATAGCTTGACGTTTCGGCCGAGGTTACAAAAATCGTGGTCGCAAGTTGACGGATATCATCCTTGTAATTGCTCATTGGTAAAGGTTAGAATATGTTAATTGGGAAAATTATAATTAACTTTTAAAATAATGTAATTACAACGTGTCTCCAAGCAATATCGAAGAAGCTTTGTTCCATTTTTTACTTCGTTGAGCTGTTTACATCCGTCTGCTTAAGGCATCTCCGCTCTATGGAGCTTTATTCATAACTTTAAGAACAGAAGTTTACTTCATCATCCGATTATATGGCATTTTGTAAGTAATTTAGCTCTAGTTGGTTTCTTTAGAACTTTAAATTAATTAAAGACAGCAAGGCTGCTTGATGTTGGACACAACAAGCAGGCATTACAGAAAAGGATCATCCTGCTTCGCTAGAGTACACTACACATAATAGTGATAAAATTCTCGTTCATGTTACAAATATAGGCTTCGCATATTATTTGAGGAACGTACAAAAATATTTCACAAACATTTCAGTAACAGATTATTCCAAACGGCTAAATTTTAATTTGCAAACATTGTTTAACCCAGATTAAAACTCGAGTTTATAAGGTTTATTGAACCTAATATTCGGGCGTAATTAAAAATGTTCAGCTCAAAGGTTAAATGTTAAATATATCTAGACTATGTTGCTTAGCCCCAGTTTTTCAAAAGAGATTTTTAATTTAGTTTAGGGCGGAATAATCTGAATTTTATCCTTTGAGGGATCTGAGTTTTATCATTTAAATTGGCGTCGCGCAGAGGCGGAGCTGTGCCAAAGGCAGTTGGCGTCAGCCACCAAGTACTTCCAGAAACTTCGATTAACGAGTTCCGAAGATTTAGTGGCTCTGTAATCGTATAAAAATTACGCCTTTCTTACATTTTATATGTACTTTAGTTCCATTGTAATGATGTGGATCTTGATTAACCGTCTCCTACGAAATGTTCTCGGTGAATTTCTCAAGTTTCTAACTCAAATAAGACAGTGTTGTGATTGAGAGTGTCTATATTACGAGTCTATTGACTAAAACTAGTGGGAATGTACGGTTGAGTTTGAAACTTATCGGTGGAACGAGAGTGGTGGAGATTCCTCAAGTGTTACACGAGGCTGTAGCGATATTACATCTGGCGACAAACTACCATCTCTGCGGCTTGATCTTTGAATTAGCTCGCTCGACTTACTAATTATCATAAAGTTTTAACAGCGCCGAACTTTTGGCAACACTATCAACATTTCAGTTGGAATTGCTTGAAATGTTTGAATATTTAGCGAAGCTTTTTTGGCTTCTGTAATCCTCATTAAAGTTCTTGTTCTTAATGAAACTTGGTGATATTGATGTCAACTACAAAAGTAATAATACAGTAATGGCACAATAGCACAAATCTTGAACAATGATACCTACAATGTTACTTATAAGTAAAAATGTTGTATAGAACCAGTGATATCAATAACAAAGTAGATAGGTCCATTGTTGGTGTTATATGTCAGGGGTATTAGATAGATCTATGTTCTGTTTTGTGCAGTAGATAGCACTATGCGTCACCGACCGCACGGTGCAGTGCATGTAACTGATAAGCCGATAAATTGTGTGTACTACGTGTAGATCGAATTACGATCATATTGTGTATTCATTGAGAGGATTATACCGGTAATTTCTTAACGTTTTTCATTTCATTAATCTCTTATTATAGGGTATCAATTTTATAAAAAAGTGGCTGTCATTTTGAAACTACGTGAGATAGATACGAGAGATATTTTTTTTTTTGAGAACCCACACAAAATGGCCTAACTCGGGTTTTCAGTTGGACGATAACGTTTGGTACACGCTGTATAAGTGTGTATTTAGAAGTATATAAATATGATAATAACCACAATACAAGCTTTCCCTAATTTGGAAACAGATGACCGTGTTGTTGTAGTTGTCCAATTATAAATATTAATTTATTATTATTTAAATTTACCAGTGATTAAAACAAAAGCTAAAATATGTGTGGAAATAATTATTTCTAATTTAGAATATTGTTTGTTGATTTAACAGTGGTAAATTCCACAAATCGCGTTAATACCATGTAATTGCAGTTTCATATACCTAAGGTGACTTACATGTATGTACAGGTGACTACTTGTGGTTAATACCAAATATTTATGACATTGTGTCATGAGAATGAGTTCATTGCTGTTAAAGGGCTTCAATATTGAAAAATATAGATTTTTTTGGGTTAATAATAATTATGAGTGTGACAAGATGTATCTATCTCTATGGATATGAATTTGACAAGGAAAGTTTGTAAGGTTGGTGCCAAGTGGCGTTATTTGGTCTCTGCCTACCCCTATGGTATAATGGTGTGATATTATGTATGTATTCATTTATTATTAATGTTTCTGTGTTTTAATTTAATTTTCTTTAATACACTTCAAAGCACAGTAATGCATAAAGAACGAAGACATTTCAAATAAAAAGACCTGAATAACTTGCATTTAACATTCTCAAAGAAAAATTAATTTCTCTGCACTTTGTAGACAAGATAGTAAATAAATAATTATGTTTTACACTCAAACGTATTTTGTTGCTAGTTTATGTTTAACTTTCAAAGATATGATAATTATACGCGTTTATTAATATTTTATTCAAATTGTGCTTTACAGCTGCCAAAAATTGTCTTTTATAATAAAATGTCACTATATAGTATTGTCCCCCTACTTAGCATGGGTCTTCTCTTAAAATAAGGAACGCACCTTAAATCTGCTAAACCGACTATTTGCAGGATTATATCGTACTTATAAAACTATTTTAAGAACTTTCAAGCTTTTAAGGTAACTTCACACATTACAGTTGAAGCCTATAATAATATATGTCTAAAAACTCTGATAGTTGTTTTTGCTTTTTAACTCACATTCCGCATGTGGTAACGCCGTCGTGGTATGTCATCCCATGTAATAGAAGGCGGCTCGTTTACAAAACAAGTTTCTACAACCCAGACTGCAGCAAAGCACTGCATAGTGAAATTCAATAACATTGCCAAACTAGAGAATCTGACATACGATCCGTTCTTTGCTATTGACAGTCGAAACTGAAGATGACAAAGTTACAGTAGCGCGATTCTGTACAGTCGGTACTGTCGACTATCGAAAGTTTGACATTTAGAATGTACTACCAAAATAGTTCCTACGACGCCCGTCAGAGGCGCTGATCAGATTTTCATACAAAATTTCTCGATGACAAGCCGGTTGTCGGTGGTCGATGGTAGTAGAGAATCGAGCTACAGTACAGTACAATACGGAAAAAAAGCGAATACGCATTAAGCCTAAAAACGTCAGTTTTTGCAGTCAGCCTACAATCGCGATCAGTGAAACCCACGCCGAAACTTCTATGGTCATGGTTAAATACGTGTTCGCGTTTTTTCCCGTATTTTATTGTATAATGTATGGACAGTAACCTACGTCACCAAATGTTTTACAGATGATGGTAACATACGTCTTATTGAGCAACGTTATGAAAGACAGAAACCTCCACATAAACGAATGAAACAGCAAGACATACGAGTGATGTTACATACAATAATAGTCATAGTCCACATTGATGGATGTAAAGCCGTTGGATCAAGAGAAGCCTTATAGAATGGCAGCAAAGGAACTGCAAAGGGGAACTTGGTCAATACAGCTTCATGGGTCGACAGGGTATCGTAACAATGATGGGACTATGAAAGGGATGGAAGGAAGCATGTTCGGAGTTTATTTCATCAAGGAATAAGATTGAGTAAAGACAAGACTGCCTGCATTATGCCATTCACCTATTACGTGCCAGTTTGTGATACGTGAGTCTGTACTACACTCCTGATTGCACTCCTGATCAAAATCAGCGTAAGACATTTTGTTTTATATCCTAAAGAAAAACTATACAGATATCACACATCAATATAGGATCTAAGAATTAATTGTTACGTAATTTACATCAATTCTCAGCGTTAACGACTTACCAAGAGACAAATCGGAAATAGAACATACTCAAAAATATAAGAATATACAGAGCCTCTTACCGTTGCTCTTTGCAAGATCTCTAAATAACTCAAACAATATAATTCTCAGAATAATAATCTACAATAATATAATATTTTACATGACTACAATTTGTTTATTATAACAACGATTTGTTCAATTAGTAAACAAATAGACTATATTTCTAAACGAAAGTAAATAACGAAACGTAAAGGTCAGACCTAATTAGACAGGCATCAATCAAGCTGAGTATTTCATGGAATACCTTCCAATAACAACATCATTATATAAAAATAAGCCTGTTACATTTTGGTAGAAGTCCTTTACTCGGGCGCCAGCCCTCGTAGTTGATATTTTTGGCTATTAATTGTAATATTTGGAAATATTATGAAAGTTATCCCAGTAATAGAGTAGAAGCAGAATGGGGGCAGTCATGTGATGACCATGTAGTCTTCTTCTAATCGTATGGTTTGTGGTCAACCTAGTGTCAAAGTTGTTCAAGCTGCCCGATAGCTTTTGACGTGACTTAACGACTGTTATCTAACTTGACTGTTTATATTATTAATTGACAACAACCAGGACTGACTTTTTACGTTCGAGTTCAAATACTTCTACAAATGCGGTCACCCATCTATGGAATGACCGCGCCAAGGTGTGCTTAACCTATTAATCGTGTACCGACCGGTGAACACAATTAGCAATGGGCGCTTCAGGTATGTAGTGAGAAGTGTCGTGAGTATGAATGACTAGCTGACCCGCGCAACTTCGCTTGCGTCACATAAGAGAGATTGGGTCATAATTTTCCCCGTTTTCGTAACATTTTTTACTGGTACTCTATACCTATTGGTCGTAGCGTGATAATATATAGCCTTCGTCGATAAATGGGTTATCTATCACTAGACGATTTTTTCAAATCGGACCAGTAGTTCCTGAGATTAGCACGTTCAAGCAAACAAACAAACAAACAAACTCTTCAGCTTTATAATATTAGTATAAATATCTAAGCAGTCAGTTAGAACCGCAAGTAGAGAGCTGTAAGAGAGATCAATGGAACGAATAAAACAGATATAAAAACAAAAGAAAGTCGAATTGATAATCTCTTTAGGTTATTAGCCTAGTGACAGTGAAATTAAACGGTTTAAGAGTTCAATATATTTGTTATTGAAAGATTGTGCATTGACTGTAAGATATTATTATTTATCAATGAGTTCAATAGTACCTGTGTTATTATAAGGAGAGACTGATATCGAGAGAAGAGAATAGCGCATTCGTCGTGTTTTCATTTCGTATATTTAATTGCTACTGTTTTCATAATTCCTATACAAAAGATGAATAAAATACTTTTAATCCAACAAAGCTTCCGTGAAAACTAATGTACTCATCCATCAAAAACATGAAATCCTCTCAGCGCTAACGTGTTTCCCTAAAACGTTCTAAATATAAATACTGTTCAGTGTTCAATGTACAATACAATTTCAACTACTCAAATATTCTAACAATTTCGATAAAATGTTGAAACAAATCGTTTACAATAAAATCGACTCTATTAATATATTCAATGCTTTCCAATCGTACCGTGTGATGGAAAAATTAGGCTTATTCCATAAAATTTAATAAATATCATTGGACAACTCACACACGGCCATTTGATTCCATACTAAGCAGAGATTGTACTATGGTTACAAAATAACTGATAAACAAATGTATATAAATTCACACAAATATTTGTCCTGAGTGGGATTCGAACTCACTACACGCGACGGTTATTGCTGAGAAGTGACGTTAACCATTGTGCAAATGTGCCATTACAATTGATGAGAAATAGAATACTTCACTGATAATCCATATTTTGCCAATGTTACGGAACGTCTGGTATAAGGGTCTGGAATTAAACCCTAATACCTTACTCGTTCTGAGAAGACACCGTGGCCCGTAGGAAAAGTATACCCTAAAATCACTTAACATTACTTTTACTAAATGAACGTGAGACTGATTCAACACACCACAAAACCGCCAAAGACAAACATTAAGCGGAATTTAATTAAGTCTCAGTAAGTCAGATGTCAACATAAAATTACACATTCAGTCAACGTCAGCCAAAAACTCAATTAATTTCAAGGAAAATAAAACTAGTTCACACTAGTGGCGTGCAGTGAAGCTTTGGCTGCTCTCTCATTATTATTTCTTCAGCGAAACTCCCAAGTTCGAGGGCTACGGCATCTTTGAAGTTAATTAAACGGCTCTCACCGCGTCTTCATTATTGCCAGACTGCGCGCCGACAGACACTGGCAAGCTTTGACGTATCTACGTGGATATGAGGGATATAGTTTGTTTTACCGCATTCTATTTATACTGTTAGAAAGCTTAAGTATGTATTATTAGCTTTATATGTACTTACTTTGTAATATCAGATTAGTTTAGGTATTTCGAAATACAGTGCGATCTCTTATGGCTTCGAAATATTTCGTACATTGCGTTACGTACAAATATGTAAGAGTGTTAGTCTCACTGTGTACTTATTCATAAAATTCTTGGGTTTTTGTACATATCTAAATCACTAACTGACTCATGAAAGAAACCTTGCATGTTTAATATTTGTTCAATATATTTCTGAGCGCATTCAAATTCCCCAACACGCACTTGGCCAGCGTGGTGGACTCCAGGGTTAACCCTTCCCACTTTCGGGGGGAGACCCTTGCCCAGCAGTGGGTCAGCACGGGTTAAAAAAATTACTAATTCATGATAATAACAAGAGCCGTTAAACTGACTAATTTTGCCACAACAGAGTTACGCTTTGTCGCAATTATGAAATAATCTATAAATAAAGATCGTGTTGTACATTCATTGCACCACAGTTGCTTAAACAATACTTGTGTTAAAATGCATGACTAACTACTAATACCTATATAGCCGACTAACAAAATGTTAAGGAAATAATTATGTATAATTTTACCATTGCTGAAGGCATCCATTGATATTTGTTATTGTGCGTAAAGTGGTTAGTGATTTAAACCACAAAACTTTTTTCTTCTGGAAATTAGTGTGCTAATTAGGAAATATGTCATTGAATTTTACCAATACCGCGTTTAATATCCTTTTTGTTCAAATAATTCAGTACGTTTTAGGTAGACATAAGTCTAACTGGTCATAGTCGCAACCTAAAAGTTAAGTAAATAATGTAACATTACATATAGGCATGCAGCGCAAATGTTCATAAAGAAAAATAAAGACATTTTTATATCTGCACTTGACTTAACCCACACAATTTTATAGGTAACTAGATGCAATTGTCAATAGAATTAAAGCTTAGAGCTAACAAACGTAAATCTATTTGTATAAGCACCAAAACATTTAACACCGTGAATAAAACCTGAACGTGGCAAGTCTTCAACGATTAAACAAGAACAATTTTTCGAAGAAATACAAAGTACTTTGAGACGGTGTCACGAGACAACAGTTGATTACACCGAGACACAATGCCAAATCCCATTTCCCAAAAGTACCGTGAAGCTTTACTCGAATATACAAAGATCACACTGCAGCTAAAGTAACTGGGCAATATAAACAACAAACAGTATTCAAATAATATAATAACATTGTTTTAGGCTCTTCACCTCATTTAACAATTAGAATATTTTATACTGGAATAGGAATTAATGTGATTTACAGAAATATACACGATTTCTGATGTATGCACTTTGATTTGCTATTACTCAATTAAGTGATTCTGCATTTCGATATAAATTATTGTCACATCAAATTCAGACAATAAAACTACATAGTTTATTTTGTATGGATCATGTGTCGATTTATAAATAAGATTACTGACAGCTGTGTCAATGACCGCATCAGACAGACCATTATTGACTTACCCGAGACTTAACAGAGTGCTCACATCAAGACAATTTTCCATAACGCATTTCCAACGATCGGGGAGTTGGCGTAAACGCCGCGTCATCTTTCCGTGCGGAGGCTTTTCAAAATAAGATAAACCTCCGGGAACTCAGCCCGTTTCCGAAGAGCATTTTACGAGGGTCCGACAAATCCCCGGAATGGTTCAGCGGTGCTCAAACTTGCCAATTCCTGTCCCCCATCCCGCGTTTCAATTTGCCCCTTGTACAGTTTCGGCCCAAATAAAACGTAGCATTTTGTTTTTCAACAATCAACTAGGTCCTTGGTTGTTATTTTTATGGCTTACGTTCTATACTCTACGGAAACATTATATGCCGATGTACGATATAAGAAATAAATCGTAAGTTTTAATGTTTTTTGGCGTTAACACTTGACAGTTTTCTCCCTGCCCATATCTTTTCTCGTTAAAGTTTTATGTGACCTCGATTTTATTACCTAGGTGGTTGCTGAGATACTTATATTTTTAGTTCGTACGAGTCCTCGGGGCTTTTCTATTTACTAAAGATCTTATAACTTGTATATAAGAAAATAAATAAACTCCTTTGAGACGGTATTTATGACTGGCAAACGTTTGGTCCCTAAATCTACAGAAAAAGAAAAATAAAAACCAATCGAAGGCAATCACGGAGGAATAAAACTGGGGCCGACATTTTTTAAAGTTTATTTTTAACTGGTGTAGAAGTTTTAATAGGCCTTCTCACCGAACAAAGCGTTGGCGGCTCTTTCGAGCATATCGGATAAAATCGCAATATGCTGGTGACGCTTGCCCCGAGGGAGTAATAAAAATATTTCGATCTCTTGATTACTGTCTGCAATTGCATTAGTTATAAAAGTGCCACCAAAAAATAAATGTGATTTTTCCTGTCTTATATAGAAAAATTAATTAGTCGAAATACATTACACGTTATTTTCTGAAAGACTGGTTCAGAGTAAACCATTATTAAGTACTTTGAATATGTGCATAGAATCATTGTAAAATAAAACTACATTTGAAAAATATTTTTTACGGCTGTTTTTCTTTACTTGCTCGATCACAGATGGCGTTACTTGTACATATGTAATTAAAAATAGATTATGTTCATAAATTGTTTCGTAACTGCCATTTGTATTAATAGCATTGTATATAAACATCAGTCTTTGTTTGTATAGCTTGTAACTTTATTGTGTTAGTCAGTACATCCTTACATTGTGTACATACAAGTTACATATTTCTTGTCTGCATTTTTGTGAACTTGACAATGTTTGTCTGAAGCAGCTTCTGCCTGCGACTCTGACCGCGTATAACGATTCATATTATTATCATCATTACTACATATAAAATAAATAATAGCTTCTTCTGTATATTTGTTTATGAATTAAAATCTGTTAAACGGATTTCTATGCACATAATGTTTCCCCTAAAAGGTTTTTCGGCTATAATTTAATAACCCTGTGTAACATAAACGAAACCGGGACCGTTGACAAGTGTTATAAATAACATGAGTTTATAAGTGACGCGATAAAATTATGATAAATATGTAAATAAAAATATCGCATTACAAAGAATCGTGTATGTATTCAATTAATAATATGACAAAGAAGCATTTTCCTGTTATAACTACACAAAGCCCACAGAAAAAAAAACAGACATAGATACTAACGAAGACATTGTATTCATTATTGACCAATTACGAAATACCTATAGCCTGGTTTTATTCAAGGTTTTACCTAGTTACTTACATCCTTACTTCCTTATTCTTGGTCGAGGCGCTAGTAGCTTGTTGTGCTCGTCGGTCGGTAAACGATCTGTGGGTTAAGCAGCGTTTGGTGCAAACATCCTATAGATGGGTGGCCGCTTGATATTTGCGTTGATCTAAAGTACCTAAAGATTAAAGTCAATTCTATATATTTAAAGATAACAATCGTTAAGCCCAGTCAAAGGCCGGCTGCTAGCACAACTTTGACACCAAGTTGACCACTAATCGATACTACTAGTTGATAAATCAATAATAACACTATTGATAATGATGACTTGTTACAAAACAATATAATTTCTATAATTCGCTATTTTAAGTAGCTAAGTATTATAGAACAAAATCCAAAATTCTGATCATTGATAGTACGAGTGTCTTTGTTTTTGTCATTTTGTCTTGAGAAAACGGCTGAACCGATTTTGATAAAAAAATTTCACCGAAAAAGATGAAAACTGCGGGTATATGTTAGTCCGGCAGATGGAGAGGAAGATTGACGTTACGGCGTCTTCGTCACCTACATTTATGTCATTCTTCTATTTTTTCTTCCTAGACTCTCCTATTCCTTCTGCACAGCAGTTTGTTTCATCATTCAAACTTCAGGTACTCAAAGTTTAATGACGAATACATAAAAAACTAAGAACACGAAATGATTTGTATGTAGTAGTTTATAACGCAGACGAGTTCTATATTGGAAGCAATAGAAGTGTCCCCGCGAGGCCGTGTGGACTCGTTGCCATAAATTGCCAATATATGTGTTCACTGAGCAATGTAAAAGAACTCTAGGTATTATACGTAAAAAATTGCGAGTGCATATCTACGTCATACACTTATAATGATCTGAAAACGCTTGCAGAAGGTGTCTTAGCCCTCTATTACTTTAGACTTAATCTCAACTTGCGTGGTCAAGTCGTTTTAATGGTAAAAGAAGACATCGTATAAGTACGTAAACTTTGCATGGCTGTGAGTTCTTTATATCTTGAAGGAAACTCTAACTAGCACTTGAACAGAATGCTGAAATGATAGAATCCGTCTCTTTTACGATGATTGAGATAATTTGAAACAGTACTTTATGGTATGAACTAGTGACTTTAACCTTCTAGAAGACGAAAAAGTCGTAATGAATCATACTCATCATACCAAAAGTTATTGTCCTGTGTGGGCAACGAACTCCCGATATCCGCGCGCAATGATATCAGGGTCGATAAGATAACCACTGCGCCATGGATGTATAACAAAATGTTACACACTGTAAGAAATGATCGACAAGCAATTTTTTAGCATTCTTGCAATGTGTGTTAAGTGTTGTTTCGTAGGAATGTACTAGGAATATAAGAAAATGTTATTTGATTACTTAATATGCGATGCATTTTCATTACATTCGTAGTTCTTACGTGTAAATATGTGTTATCGCCGTGCTAATTTTAAAATTGTTCATGCTTAGTTACGGATTACGCAAACATACCACTGGGAAATACCAGTACAATCACGTCGTCTAGCATTCAACTTATCAATTTAAGTAATTGTATAGAGATAAAACAAAATGATAACCAAAGTGAATAAGTAATTTTTTTATTTTTATAAAATATTTAAGTAAAAATAGATATTTGTTTTAACGTCTAAAATCTTAACACTCAATTCGTATATATACACAACAATAAAAATATTATTAACAAACATAATAACCAGACTTGTACCTATTAAAATTTATAAACATTAATTATGTCACAAATTGGTACATTTTTGGTTCATTTGGTACAAAATAAAAACATAATACTTGGCAACACCAGTGGAGACTCAATTCCTGCAAAGGAGAGAAAAGTTTAAATATAAATAAAGGCAAAATAGCTAACTACTTCGTTTATAGTTTGATTATAGGTGAAGTGGCAACGTTACAGTTAAAATAGTAACAAAATCAACTTACTAATAAAACTAATGAATACAATAAATATCAAAGCTAAAAAGACTCGGTTTCAAGTTACATTTAAAACAAATACGTCTAATATCTCTTTGTTTATGTTTACGAGACGTAGTTGGAATGTCAATGTAAGTATTTATAGTCTAGCTTATAATCACAATAAAAACAGGATAGCAGCATAATATGAATATTAAGTGCATCATAGCAAGTCGTGGAAATAAAAACTTCCGGTTATTCGCGAGACACAATGTATATTCAACTGTAAGCGCTTATATTAAGGTACATTATTAGAACACGTGAATCAAAAGTGACATCACTGGTATAAAAACTGTGTCATGTCGCTGTTTTGGTTTGTAATTCTTTGTCTACATATAAAAATTTTATCAGAATACTTACTGTTTAGTGCGTGCTCCAAACATTGATTTTCTCTCCTCTTCGGTGTAATCCGCGAATTTGTTGATACCAAAAGTTGCAGTTTCGCTCATTTCATTGCTTTTGTTTATTTTCTCTAAATTGGCCACGAAGGCTCGGAAATGCACTTCCCTGTCTTCAGCATCTTTGTACTCCCTGTTGTACGTTTTCACAAAATCAGCGAAGTAAGCCTCGGCATTGCCTAAATCGTAATGGATTTTTTCTTTTTTTCCCGACGCGCCCGCCATGGTTACTACAACGACGATCAACACTAGACTGACATTACGCATCTTGCGTTATTATTGAACAAACCGGTTTCTTTGTTTGCAAAGCTCGTATTGATATAGAATGGTCAAGTTTGTTGCTTATATACCTAAGCGTGTTAGGTCAGTAATTAATAATCGCAGATGACCTTTTGTGGGGCAGTAACGATGAGTTGTTCTCAGTATCTATTGCTAGTTTGTGAATTCTGCTAAATTTATTTGGGCTTAGTTTGGGACCTCGTAAAATTTATTTGAACTTGATTTTTTAACAGATAAAATATTTATTCGTTTCTAAAATGATTAAAAAAATTGGTAGTTTTGTGTTCAGTAGGTATATGTTCAGTGTAACGTTTAGTAGATAATAACCTCCCTCAACACGCACACTTCGATAACGAGACCCAGTGATAAGTGTATGTTGTACTTTGTAAACTACCTTATTACCTACTAGAACGAGTAGGCCACGGTCACATATCAAAGATACCTATCAAAAAAACATGGTATATGTGAAAATGTGTTAAGATTGAAAATCAAAATGGTGGATGTCAGAATCAACATAGTTTATGAAGTTAGATTGACCTGACACACAATAGTTTAAAGAACGAGAATTAAATCGTGGTTGAAAGGTCAAAGGTCACATAGTTTGAATATAATGTAACAGAAACAGAATTACATCATTTATTCATTTAGATTTTTTTTCCACATTAATGTGTGTCAAACTTAGGTACAGTTACCGTACGTAAAGCATTCTACAATAACTATGAAATATAAAACATACGATAACAAATAAGGTTGAACTAGCAAGTTGAAAGTTCAAAATAGGAGATGTGTTAAGCCGAAATATCCTAGCATAATCCTTGTCGATCGATTTTAGAGAAAGCGTCACTAGCCTGCGCTATTTGCAGATAGTGTTGGTCATAATCCTTTCGCAGCCTACGCTGAGCAACACGTGCCTACACACAGGATGCGTAGAACAACCCTTGTAGCTATGCTCGTTGCATTTAATTGAGAGTTTAAATAAACGTTAATACATATAATACTCTCCATGCCCCTTGCCTTCCACCTATGACTAGTGGCGATTCTCTACGGCCGATACTATGGACTATGGAGAAATGACAGTTTGGCATTTAAAACTTACTGCAAAAATTGATCCTACGGCGCACACTAGATTCTTTGCTCTAATTTTTATAATACAAAATTCCTCGATAGTTAGCCGATTGTCGATTATCGACGGTAGAAAAGAATGACCCTACAGCTCCTATTGATCCACAGTTTCATGACAATGTTTTACGATAGAAACCATATTTTAATTATTGACCTAAATTATGATCTCAATACCCTGTATTCCTACCTCTACTTATAGTGGCTTGATACAAAGCATGAAGCACATTTTTTGTCAATAGCTAGCCCGTGCGTTGTGTCGGTTAGTTTTGAAGCGCCTATTGGATTCAAGCGGCAACAACTTTTATTTCTACGTTACTTTTTATGTTTAATGGTATTTTATGTACTTTCCTACAGTCTGAACACTTCTTAAGATGTTTTTTCTCGCATTTATTTTGCTCTCAAGACCTATCACTATTACAATCTCTCTCAACACGTGAGGAAATTCTAAAAAATAGAGCCTAAGCACTATTATGTTTCAAGTATAATTTAATAGTGAAAGGAAATAGATGTATGCAATCGAAACAATATGGAACTCAGAATATACCTACCTATATTGAATAGAAAATTGTTTCGTCTCGCATTTTTTTAATAATGTGACATCAACAAATTTTATGCCTTTATATTGGAAATCGTAACGTGAGAATGTTACGATTTCAGTAAATCTTATACAAGACGATATTTAAATTGAAAATAAAAGAGTAAAATTGTTTAAATAAAAATGTTTCTTAATAATTCAAAATCAGTATGTTGATATTTCATGAGTGTAACGAAATCGATTATGTTAATATTTCCATTACAATGTATTCTTACAAGAACTTATTATTTTGTAAAGTAATAATGTCTTCAAACATGTGAAAAGTTTATTATATAGAATGAAACAAAATGTTTTTTATATTTTCGACAACATCATGTTTTTCCTTTCCAAAATTATCAAATCCATATTTAACCTAAACCTGCAAAGAAAGATAAAGTTAACATACACATCCAGAAAAGAAAATTCAAGAATGATTTAAAATGATCAACAACTTTCAAATCAAAACGGCTCACCTGTGTAGGAATTTTGAAATTCTTTCAATGTTAGATCAGAAAACTGAGTGATACCAAACATATCGGAATTATCCTCCAAGTTTTTCCTATTGACTTCCATCAAATTCTTCACAAATATTGCATAACGATATTGTTTCTCGGCGGCACTTTTGTATTGCTTATCGTACTCTTTTATAAATTGCTCAAACAACTGCGGTGCTTCGCGTAAATTATAAATCTTGGCAGCTGCTAGAGCGGCCGCAAGGAAAAACAAAATTAAGATGACGACGCGCATCTTAATTCACGTAGATTCGCTCCAAGAGTTCGTTCGGTTTTCAATAATATTTTTATGATAAACCTCATTTTGTACGGCTGAAATTATCAACTAAACGTTATATTATAAACGCTTAATTGAAAATCTCATTTGTTACACTAAACGCTAATCTGACGCTGATTTAGTCATGCTTCAAATCAATTTTAATTAAAATATGAAATGCACTGAAAAAGTGGTCCGCCCAGCATTCAGGCCAATTGTAAGGTTTGTGTGACGCGGGAATCGAATCTGTGACCAGCAGTAGTAATAGTTACCCTCCAGCCCGGGGTATGAGAGTGGTGTGTCACACTTTGACACTATAAAACAAAGTTTCAATGGTTTCTATGAAACTGGCCGCCATACCTGAATATGTGCTGGGAGATATAATGTATTTATTAAACTAAGTAGGTACAAAGTGACAAATAAAACCACATAATTCACCGTTAAATTTTGTTTACTGTTGACCATTACCATACCTTTTTATAGATTCTTCCATAAATTGATTTAGGTATTTTCCAAGAACTGTAAAAAACAATAAGTGAAAGAAAAGTATAATATTCCTCTACCGTCATTTGTATGCACTCGCCGAGTGCCTAAACTTTTTAAGGTTATTCTCAGGGATTTCCCGGAGTTAGATGGTTGAGGTCGTGGACCTCTGTGCCCCGGAGTAAAGCCGTTCGTCTTACAATTGACTTCTCATGGGTAGTGTAAAATACCGAAGACACCGGACATAACATGTCATTATTAGACAATTCGTATAATTGCCTGTGCGCTTTTTCGAATGTTGACAAAAAAAACCTGCGCAAGTTACGCATAGCTAAAACAATTTCTGAAGGGCTTTTTAAATTTTAATAAATATTTAAAATATCCTAGAAATTTCCGTTTACCTGTTTCATTTTCATCATATTCTTGTTGAGTTAAATCAGTATATTTATTGATAGTTAAAGGATCGGAACGTTGTAATGCATTGATTCTATTCATTTTCTTCAAATTACGTACAAATGTTCTGTAATGGTGTCTCTTATCGGCTTCGTTTCGGTATTCTTTATAATAAGTTTTTATAAATTCTTCGAACAACTGTGGAGCCTCTTCTAGATCAAAAATCATGAACTCAAGGCCCTCTGGTGTAGGCTGAAAGGCTACTACAGTAGCTACTAAAAGAAAGACTAAGCAAAGCACACGCATTGCACCTTTTCACCACTTATTTTAACACTATATTTCCCTTTAATAGAATTATTTGACGTTTTATTCCTGTTCTAGTTTACACAAATGATTTTGTAAATATTGAACCTAAATTATTGGTAAATAATAATGTTATTTAGGATGCCCATAAATTGCGTGATTAGTTTGAAATCACGCGTATAATTAGTAATCAACATTATTAACTGATTTAACTGAGAAAGCAAAGGTAATGAAGTATACATTTTGGAATATTTCCGTATAGTTTTCTGCTAAATGTCGCGTTTGTTTCTTAGGCCTTCAATATTATTTTTTTGAATTGGTATGTAGGAAGCTGCAATAATCATGTTACTATGCACTTCAACTCTTGTTTAAATAAACTCTTAACAGGTTTAGATACAAAACAGTTAAGCAATAGAAAATTTTATTCGTGATTTATATCCAGAAGCACGACATATTCATAAAAAATATCCAAAAAGAAGATTTAGCTGACCGTTTTGGTTTGGGTGCATTTCCATTCAAATTATATTAATAATTTTGCAGGACCTGTAAAATAAAAACATGTGTTTAAAAGATAATTATTAAAATAATAACTACTGATCCTAACCTGGGAATTAAGTAATCGAAAAAAATCCATCTTACCATTTTCTCTATAATAATTTTGCACTTCTTCTGGAGTTAAATCAGCCAGATTATTCATATCTATATAATACATATTATATTTCGATTTAAAACGGTTGAATCTCTTCAGATTATTCACAAATATTATAAAATGGCGGATTTTATCCGAATTATCTTTGTATAGTTTATTATAGTCCTTCATGAATTTCTGGAACAACTTTGGTGCCTCTTGTATATTGTAAATAGAAGAAGGTACTTTACCAGGGACGAGGGCCGTTACGACTCCAAAGAATAATAATATTAAGCTTATGATGTGCATATTGAAAGTTCACGAGTTAACAATTGAATCATTTATTAACCAGCTCTATCGCCACAGTTCATTTATATACCTTTGGGTTAATAATTTTTCTAAATTGTTTCGATACGCTTTTGTTGTTATGCGTTGATTAAATTCATGAGAACTTGACTCAATTGCCATTTTCACACTTAGCCAAAGTCCTAGATCTTTGGTAGGTGTTCGCAAAGAAAATGAAACACACATTTTGAGTTATCAGCTGCAACAGCTAGGAAAGGATACAAAATATTTCAATGATCAAGAACAGAAATAAATTTAAAGAAATAAATCTACAACAAAATTGCAGATCAATACCCAATTCGACTAAGGTGCGATCTCCTGTCTCTGGCAAAGGGGGGTTAAAGGATTAAGGAAACCATTACATCATTTCGCATCCACTCTTTAAAAGTGATGTTCATGATGCCATACTATTCTTGCCTGAATACGCTGAAATAAAATAAATAATACGAAAGGTAGCTCCTGTAATGTGTTTATTTTTCTTGAAATTCATACCAATAAAATAACAAACAATTTTTTTTTCTTCCTGTAAAGGAATAAAAATTGTTAAGTCGTTCATTATAATACATAAATTATAAGTTATATGATAATACGTATCCACGTTTTGCTTTGTAATGCTAGCTCCATGTAGTAAAAGTACAGTATGTAGAAATAAGCTAAATACGTTTTTGTTTAATTTTGAAAATTGTCCGTGAAATCAAATAAAACTTTATAGTGTTCAAGATACATTATCTTAAGTAAAATGGGCGTTATAATAATATGTCAATCAGAGCCATATCGACGAGTACCAAAAATCTATTGTAACGTTCTTAATAGTAGCTTTTGGTGGCCACTTGGCCAGTAATTGGCGACAAGTTCACCTCTATACTTTGAATACCTTTTATACCTATATATTTACCTTTATATTGTATTACCTTTACCTTTGAACATAATAGGCGTTAAGTTATAAAAATATATTACCAGCACTTTGAGGCATTTCTTCATCGGGCACATCAGAAAATTTATTGATACCGGCAACATACTTAAGATGTTGCGAATTTATAAAGTTGATTTTTCTCAAAGTGTTCACAAATACTACGTAATGACGTTGTCTGTCGTCCTCATCTTTGTACTGCTTATTGTATTCCTCTACGAATATTTCAAATAATTCTGGAGCTTGTGATATATCGTATATAACGTAATCTAGTTCAGGATCTGCTAAGGCAGCCATGACGGCCGTGACGACCGTGAAAGCCAACAGAACTAAAACAACCGACTGCATCTCGACACTTTAAAAACTTGTATCAAAAATGTCCACGTCAATATGCCTGATTTATAAAGAAAAGCCAATAGTTTAATTTGAAATAATAATTTGAAATAATTATATTATTTCTACTATCTTGGTTATTCGCAACGCACTAATTATATTATTTAGATACGCCGATAGTATTTTAAGGGAAGGTTCATATCTGACGGAACATACGTCGTGAATTATCGGTCGCGTAACGCCAGAACTGACAAATGTATAGAAAAACACTCGACCGTTCACATTCAACCGATGATGCGTCGGTGCGAAGCCCATACAAATTAAGTTACGCTCGACGCATCTTCCGTCAGATGTGAACCGACCCTAAATTACCATCATATTGTAATTTTAAAATATGTCGTTAAAATAATTCTGTGAAAAAAGTATTTTCTTTGGTGTTTAGTCACGTAACAGAACGTAATAAGTGAATCTGAATTTTATGTAATTTAGTCGGCGAGTCTTTCATAAATTTGTCCTTGATCAAGTTCCTCGTGTAGCTAAATAAATAAAAATAAAGTAAGCAAATTATTATACTTTTATTGATGCATTCATTTGATAAAAATATGAGAAATTAAGCGTTTTTACAAATAATCCATCCGATTATCTTGAAGGAAAAACCTATGTTGCGCGCATTCTCTACACACTAAAAAACTACAGTAGAGCAAGAACCAAAAGATTGACATTTAAAATATGCTGCTAATTAGTTCCTGCGACGTCCGCTAGAGGCTGATCAGAATTTCATTAGCCGGTTGTCGGTAGTCGACAGTGGTAGAAAATAGCGGTACAAATGGCTATCGAGTAGATACGAGTATGATCAAAAATTGCTTAGCGCCCCTAGCGTAATTTGTAAGGACCAATTGTAAACTTTACGTCAAATATGTATCGATATGAAGGCGAGAATAGTACCGAGTGTTGGATATAGTGCTTCAAGATAAACGCAAGAAATTAAATAGAATCGTCCCTTACAAGATTACTCAGATATTTATCTAATTAAATTAAATTAATGTTCCGGACAAAACAAGAAAGTAAGGTGCGCAATTACCATAAATACCTTTCCTGGCAGAATTTAATTTATTAGCAGAAAGAGAAAACAATCTCCAAAGATTTAGTTCACAACACAATCAGGTGATTATACAATTGTATTATGAGAGAAACTAATTCTGATTTTGTAAATTGTCTGTGTTGACTAAACAAATATTGTTACGTAATGCCAAATATTTAGAACGAAAAATTCTTAAGATTTTTATAAAATAAATACCTTCAGAACTGAAATAACTAACAAGGAATGTCTTACTGATTATTTTTTGCTTTGTCAACATTATTGCCCCGAACTAACACTGAATCAACTGAAAAAAAGGGCTATCTATTAGCTATTAACTTCCTGGAAACGAAAGTTAAAATAATACGTAGATAAGGGAGCAAACAGTAGATGGGAATAGACACCCCTTGACACTTTATAACTAATTTTATTTTATCTTTGCTATGTCCAAATGTAGAGATTTAGTTGCATTCTTTTGTTTAGAAAAGTACAAAAGAGGCACTACATGCTTTACTATTGACTTTAAATTAAATAAATACGCTCTGAAAAACACAATCATGAATGGCATCGCATCACTTACTACACTTTACGTTGATTTATGTTGCCAATGAGTAATATTCGATATCGATATACTGATACAATTTACATTACGATTTATTCTCGTTAACTTGTTATTCTTCATGAGGGAATTCTCATTAAACTACAATTAATAATAATTACAATATGTTTTGCAAAAAAAGTGGTTAATGAATGTAACAACTCAATAAACGTTGTTCATACTGTTTCATATTCATTTTGATACAGTAATGCCATGTTCTTTAGCACTTGTCCCACCGCCGACGAGAAAACGACAAACTATGATGCGAGTAATCGCTCACCTACTCACGCACTCGCTTGTAGCAGAGCT
This sequence comes from Anticarsia gemmatalis, assembly GCF_050436995.1. Taxonomy (NCBI): domain Eukaryota; kingdom Metazoa; phylum Arthropoda; class Insecta; order Lepidoptera; family Erebidae; genus Anticarsia; species Anticarsia gemmatalis. Next base: position 8,480,640 of record NC_134752.1, read on the forward strand.
ACACAACTACCGCAACTACGCACTCGCTCCCCGCGGCTCGCCAACTCGTTTCCAATTCTAACTTCAGCAAAATAGTTCACACCGCAGACGCCAGGGGCGCTGACCAGATTTTCATTTATTGATAGCTTATCGGTTGTCAGCAGAACCAATAATAGAAAACCGCGCTACTGAACTGAAGCTAACTAAAGCATAGCGTTATTATTTCATTGTCTCGTTCGATACTTTTAGTATTTTCGCCACACCTACTTACATATATTGCACACTATAAGTTACAATAAAAACACTAATATGTTTTCAAAATATTCTTAATTTATTTACATTGACATCATATATTTCTTTACAGTCATACAACTTAAACTTAAATTATTTTAGCACCATAAGAGAATGTTATTCACTTGATTTTACATCTAAACAGTATTGAATAGTCAATCACAGTTTGTACGTATACATATTTTGTATTTACATAAAAAACCTTAAAAATACACATTTACAATATAATTACAAATATTAGAATATCTTAAAATATTTTTAACAATCGGTTATAGTTTGTTTTATAAGTATTATTACACGTTTTATGCCGTTACTATTAATTCATGTTAATCTCTTTAATTTTAAATTTATATTAAAACAATACTAATAATAATACGTTGATCAGAAAAAGCAACAATACAAAATTATATTTTTGTTTTACCAACCTCCGACTATTTCGTAAAAAAAACTTCTATTAGCACGAGAAGACCTACGTTATACTACCATTAAGAATTTTCTGTACACAGATTAAATATGCGTAAAATCTAACCAAAAAAAAATGGAATCACCGAAAAGTATGTACGCGCATAACTTTTAAACAACTTAACCAAATTTAATAATTATCTTTCGTGCGGGAGTTGTCTTTAAAAAAGAAAAAAACAAAATGTTTGTAACTGTCGTGAAAAGGTTTCTATGGGATCAAAATTCCCATAGGAATGGAATTGACGGGAAAAAATTTGACTATACCCGGACGAAGTTGGGCCGCTAGTTACAAACATATACAATTTTTTAACCGTTTCACGTGCGAAAAAGAAACAAACAACAGGACAAAAATCGTCGAACCTATAGTGAAATTCTGGAAACAAATAGGACAGCGCAGTGAGTGTGTATGATAGATCTCTCAAAGCTAATACGTAGCGCAGTCCGGCTACAAATCGTTACACAGACCAATGCTCCGATGATCTTCGGTTCACGTCCATTGGATATGCGAAACAACGTTCATATACAGATATGTGAATGTTATTTTCCTTGTTATTGTATGTTGCGAAATGTGTGTGTTTGTGTGTGCTTTTAGTATATAGCACATAGCGCTTTTAGTAGTTACAAAGTTATGTTTTCAAATTCATGGCATTGTTACTAGGTTGTTTTTAAAAAGTAATCGGCAATATTTTTTGCGTTTTTTATTTATAATCAAAATTATGCAACATAATTTGCCTTGCATTCTGGTAAAGTAAGTAACACTTTTTATAATGGAATTTTAAAATGATAATCGTAATAAATAAAACTTTAAGTTATTTGTTAATAAACTTATTATGCGGTTATTATAAAGATATTTGCAGTATGAATCTCCAATCAATAAAAATAATAACTGTGTTGCATAATCTTGTTTTGTGTTGAAGCACTGAAATTGGTCATAATATACAATTCAAATATACTTAAGCATTTGAAACGTACGCACATACTTGTAAATTAGTACCTAATTATACTTACAAAATCTCGTTAGTACTAACTAATAGAATATTTACATAAAGCTCACTTCACTACTTAATTAAGAACGGTATATACAAATACCTACATAAAACCTAGAAAATTGAGCAGTACTAATATTAAAACATTAACTTTACTTTGATGGTATTTAAGCTAATTATTTCTATTTTCTACTAAAAACGTGGTAAGAGTTCTACATTAAGGTTTACATAATATACAAATAGGATACATTTTATATAATTAATAACAAAGTCAATGAAATCTAAAATGTCTAATAGCTGCCTCAGTGTCTATAAAAACCGGGCAAGTTGCGAGTCGGACTCGCACACGAAGGGTTCCATCCGTATCTTCAAAGATTATAAATACACTAGCTGACCCGCGCAACTTCGCTTGCGTCACATAAGAGAGAATGGGTCAAATTTTTCCCCGTTTTTGGAACATTTTTTACTGGTACTCTCCTACTGGTCGTAGCGTGATGATATATAGCCTATAACCTTCCTCAATAAATAGGCTATCTAACACTGAAAGAATTTTTCAAATCGGATCAGTAGTATCTGAGATTAGCGCGTTCAAACAAACAAACAAACAAACAAACAATCAAACAAACAAACAAACTCTTCAGCTTTATAATATTAGTATAGATATTCTGGGAAAATTTCAAGCGTCTACTTATTGCTAATATACCTATACATAGATATCGAGCAAAATTTATTTATGTTTTACTATTTGGGTACGGAACCCTAAAAATTCAAATATATTCACAATTAGGACTGCGAAGAATCGAAAAATAGACTTATTACGTACTTAAAAATTACTTCTGGCTAACTCACAGCCATAAGTTTAATTAAGGAGGATTCAGAAAACCTTTTTCTGTAGCCATTTAGTTGCCACACGTTTACAGAAAAAAAAGACGTAAATGATGAGCATCATAAGAATGTGTTTCTTATAAAGGTGTGGTATCACTATTACCGTATTGTTCGTCCGTACCTGAAACAATAATGGCAAATTGAAATTGAATATCAGTATATACATTAAGCAATCGAAATAATTTGTCCGCCAAACGAATTACTCTGATTGCGTATTAAACCACCGATTGGCGTGATTCCAATAATGCTTAATAAACCATGGGCGTACTATCAATATGTCACGTGCCAGTAAAAGTACTTGGGCATGTTTATAGGCTTTTAAAGAATTTAATGGTATTGCAATCGTTTGTCATGACTGGTTAAGCTGATTGCCGATAATGACCACTTAATATTTCAATTGACTTCATTTGCTTAAGTTGGGAAATGATTTATTACTTCATATCGTAAAGTGAAGGTAAATTCATTGTTCCTTTTGTCGTTTTTTAACTTCTGTATTAGGGAAGGTGTATATTTGACGGAAGATGCGTCGGGCGTAACTTAATTTGTATGGGCTTCGCACCGACGCATCATCGATTGAGTTTGAACTGTCGAGTGTTTTTCTATATATTTTCTTTTCTGGCGTTGAGCGACTGATAATACGCGACGTATGTTTCGTCAGATATGAACCTTCCCTTAATTCTGTAAGAACCATAGTTAGTTTTATAATCTGAATTAAAAAACATGCATTAGCGTGGTGGAATTAACGCGATCACGCATTTTACCTTTAAAAATACCTGACGTTTTGGTGCAGATTAAACTGGCAGTCGCTGACTGACCTTTATTTACACATTCTGGTATATAACAATCATGCAACGCGGAATTTTAAAGGTTATGAGAAAAAAATGCATTTTATATTTTTATAAATATAAAAAGCAGTGATAGCTGAGTGGTAGATATAAGTTGAGTTGGTACCTCCCACGCAAGTGGTTGTAGGTTCAAATCCGAGGCAACACACCAATGACTTTTCGAAGTCATGCGTGTATTAGAAATAATTATCATTTGTTCCAACGGTGAAGGAAAACATCACCTTGCATGCCTCAGAGTTCTTTAGAACCAGCACTTGGCCAGCGTGGTGGACTCAAGGCCTAACCCCTTCCTCATTACGAGAGGAGACCCTTGCCCAGCAGTGGGACATTAATGGGTTAAAAAATGATATCGTTGTCTACATGAACGTTTAATAAAACTCACAGAAAGTTTCAAGAAATACCAAAATTTAACAACATTTTCGTAGCATGTAACGTATCGCATATTGTAGCGAAATGGCATTCGTGTGTTAGTGAAATTCATGCACAGCCAATTAACAGTGGAACTACGCTTCGAATAACAAACTGCACATGAGTTTTGGACGTTTTGACCTATGACTGACTGTTTAGGGTTTGTAGTTATGACGAAAACGATTGACTACAAATATTAGCACGTTTTGCATTTTGTATATGTAATGGAATATTTTGTTTGATGTATTTTTGCGACGGCTGCCCATTTACTACGTTTATTAGATTTTGGAGTCAATTTCCAAGATGTATGATGTGATATTTATATTTGAGATATTTATATTTGAAATGATGATCATAATATTATTTAATATATAATATGTATTAGATCTTTACACTTTAACTGTAAATGGATTCATCATCGAAATTAGAATCTGATGCTTAAGAAGCCAATATTTTTGACTGTTGTAACTAATCATGACAGCCTCCGACCTGTTATTAATTTAAAGTATATATTGTAATACAATGAGCAAATATGTAATGTTACTTACTTGTAAGGTAAGCTCGTAATTGATCACTATCACAGCAAATAGGGTCTGGTAGTACACTGCTCAGTTGTGCCTTCACTGCTGGCTTCGCGTTGCACCATATCACTCGCCCGGTAAGAGACCAGTCTTGCACTAACATTTTAAGACTCTGAAACAAAAGACAACAAGTTTGTTATTTTTTTAACAAAAAGTAGGCTAAATTGTTAAGGTCGCCACGCCGCTACCGTTGACTCGGAGCCGGAGGTCGTGAGTTCGACACCCACACGGGACTATAAATTATTTGTGCAATCCATATACAATTGTTTCGGGTCTGGTTGTACATTGTGTCTGCTGTTTGTATGTTTGCAAAAAAACCCAGGGCCGTAGTAGGTACAGGAGTTGTCTTTAAAAAAACCCTATTGTGTCCTGCATACTCTGAGTTACTTTCTGAAGTTTTAATTTAGAATATAACGTTTTCCAACAAAAGCAATTCGAAATCTTTTTATTAATCGTAAACTTTAAACATGCTGAAATGTTATAAAATGCTTTAATAGTCATCACAAGCTTCAGCTAGTTTTATCCATAAAAATCTGACCGTATTTTAACTCACACATTTGTGTAATTTTAAGAAAAAACGTATTATAGATGAACGTTTCATTTGTAACGGTTTCAGACTGACCGGCTTACGCTCAGTATGCAATTTGTCATGGGAATATTATATGTTCAACTTAAGAATCTTCATAATAATAATGTATCTCAATAATAAACTAAAACGAGGTATTGAAATTGTTATCTAAAAAGTTGACAAATTCTTTTTGATTCAATAATAACAAAAAATATTTATAAAAGATTCAAAAAATAAATATTTATGCATATAAGTACCTCTAGATTATCAAAAATCACTTTCAGTAAGACTTTTAATACGAGCAAAATCGCAGGCAAAATTGAGATTAAACAGATCTCTAGTTATTTATTACATAGCTCATTAATAGTAAATGCAAGTAATCCCGTATTCTGTCTTTATATGCCATGCTAATAGCTTGCTGAATAAAATCCCTATGTAATCAAACGCTGTGAAAATATTAACATACAAAATGCAATAATGAGTTCGCCCCAGAACCCGCTTATTGTGTTGAATATTCAATGCTTTTACCCTTTTATAGATATAATGCTTAGGTATTGTGAAAAACCGTTCTTAGAAAATTTAATTTTCCACCCGTAATTGAAAATTTGAATGGCGTCATGGTATGTAGGTATATAATAAAATCGGAACGTTTGTAAGTAGGTTTGTTAAGACCGTTATTTTACGGCCTGAATGTTTTTACGTTATTGCTGGATTTGTCATGTGTATATTTTTTTCTTTAGAAAGGAATTTCATATATACTCATAATATCACGCCTGTTATACTTAGACAAGGTGTAGACAGAGGTGTAAATACTCTCACGTTTAACCATTAGCAATGCCAGTCCAATGTCATAGAGAGCAAGCCTATGACTAGCTCGGGTTATTATTGAGAATAATCCATACTAATATTATAAATGCGAAAGTAACTCTGTCTGTCTGTCTGTCTGTCTGCTACTCAATCACGTCTAAACTACTGAACCAATTTGCATGAAATTTGGTATGGAGATATTTTGATACCCGAGAAAGGACATAGGCTACTTTTTTCTCCGGGAAAATGACGCATTTCCCGGGAAAATTCAGAAAATTCAACGAAGTCGCAAAAAATCAATATTATAATGACATTGAATTAACAAAATTCCGTTGCCATGGCAACTGTTTTAATGGTGGATATGCCTTAGCGCGACTTCGTTATACTAAGAGATATGAATATTTTGAGAATATTTTTCGTGAAAAACAAGCATATTTTATATCATCACGCTACGACCAATAGGAGCAGAGTAGGTAACAGTAAAAAGTGTTACAAAAACATGGAAAATTCTGACCCATTCTCTCTTATGTGAAGCAAGCGAAGTTGCGCGGGTCAGCTAGTTTCATATAAATTAGTAAAGCCATAACTTTGCCCGACCGAGGAGACGAACCTTGTGATTTGCAGTCGTGCACTACCACCGAGACAGCACGGTGGTCACTTTTGGAACAGTATGTACGGGTACTAAAAAGCATACTCATTTAATTACAAAGTTATTCAACTACAAATATTTTCCTTTTACATATCATGCTCTACAATATTCACAAAGTAGCACATTACGAGTAACTGTACGTCCACTCTAGTAATTATGAAACAAATTAAATGCGTTGAAGCTATCCACTTAAAACAGGCACTGATATCACACTCTTGCAGTGTCTATAAAACGAACACAACTTTACATACAAAATTATGAATTTAAATTGTACCAAATAAGTAGCGTTACTGGATAGTATTAATATAATATGTGTATATTCATTTTACTTTCAAGTTCGAAATTTAATAAAAATTACATGTAAATACGAATGTTCTTATACATTAATTTCAATGCGTAAAAGATAACCCAAAAAGTGGAACCGAATTTATTCATAGTAGCAAAAATAGTTCCCACGTCGCTCGCTGGAGGCGCCGCTCAACAGCTCGATTGATTAGGTACTATTGACTACCAAAATATTGTACCTACTGCCAAATTTTTTCCTAGGATACCGGTCAGAGGCGCTGATCAGATTTTCATACAAATTTTCTCGATGACAGGTCGGTTGTCGATAGTCGATAGTAGAAGAGAATCGAGCAACAGCGCCTGTAACGGGCGTCGTAGGAACAAATTTGGCAGTACATTCTAAATGTCAAATTCTCGATACTCGACAGTACAGATTATACAGAATTGCCCTAAAGATTTTCATACAAAATGACTCGATAGTTAGGCGGTTGTCAATAGTCGATAATAGGAAATCGGCTTTCTGATGTAACTAGGATAATCAACCCTACCTAACACATATTCGAACATGACTGAACCATACATGTATGTTATAGTTTCTAGACTAACACGCTTAGAACTGCAGTGACTGAAGCAATTCAATCAAATCAGCTTCACTGAAAGGCCTGACCGGACTGCACATTGATAGATTAGTTTAGTTTCCTGAGATTTCGAAGGAAGCCCATAGAAACGCATTACAATGCTTCGTCCTAGATTCGGCTAGTTTTGCTTACACTTATAGTAGGGGTTATGTATGACAAGATATGGATGTGAATGAGGGAGGCAAGAGAAGTTTATAGGTATCGTTCAAAGTAGCGTTCTTTGGTCTCTGTTTACCCATATGAGAAAAAGGCGTGATATTATGTATGTACTTACTTGTAGCATTATATAAGGAGCCTATTTCCGCTAAAATGTATAATAGTAATGCAATAAATGCAGATATTAAATGCTAAATATGTAAACGCTTCTCTTACTTAAACACCAGCTTATTATTTATCGTTAACTCTTGACAAAAGTGATAAAGATTACTATTACCTTTCTGTCCTTGGCTGACAGTGTGTAGCTTAAGCAAAACTAGGATTACTAATGTAAAACGCAGTATGTAATCGTTAATATCAAGTGGCGCGTATTCAGAAGGTTTAACTAATAACATTGTGGCGCATGAATCAACGTTGCATGTTTTGACGTTGCGGCTTGCGGTCAATAGAATATTAAATTGATGATAATTTATACACTCCACTCCTGTTTAGTTTAATACGCTTAGATATTTAGTTTAAATTAAAATATTCAAAATCGATAACCAATCAGCGATTTATTTATTTCTAGAATGAATTGTAGAACAAAATGACATTTATTTGTCAAAGATAGTTTTCACTACAATAAAATTTTGTGTGAACCTAATTCTTTGACATACATAAAACTACGTTTCTAATACCTTAGATAGACTAGACCAATAGACTTTTAACACAAGCGGTTTACTAGCCAAAAGTAAAAAAATACGTACAGTTGGGTAGTTGACTGGGTTAACGAAAAATTATTAAACTCGTACTCGTAAAAGGTTCATCTAAAATGCTCATACTATGTAGCTTTTTTTTGTAAATAATGTTAAAATTGTAATAATTACAGACTGAAACCTTTTATAGACACTCATTTTATAGATACCAACTAATATGACATAGTGACGTCACTATGTCGTATTTCTATACTAAAATGTGGTTTTGATTTCATAAAGAGTAGCTACTCTTTGTCTCAAAGAGACTCTAGTCTGAACTCAAAGTTGGCAGTCAAATCAGCATCATTATGTAGATAAAAGAGTAATGTTAAAAATTTACATTTCTATTAATTTGTCAGCAATACGTATCCAGCAAAAGCCGTGGAAACTTTTTAGTGAGACGAATGACGCGGCTCTCCATCGCGTTTCCCGCAGTGCTATGGTATACAAATCGTAGTGAAAGCTTTTAACTTTAAACCTATGTGAAATATTTTATTAGGGTAACTCGCACGTGACATGCTTTTTACGTAACTTTATCAAACTATTTTCTGAATGCCGGACGTACGATACGGAACGGCATGTGTATTAGAATGGACATGGAAACGTCAGTCTGATTTTAAAAGCTTTGGAGATACAGAGTAAAAATTCTCTACGTTTACGAAATATGTTCGACCAACAGTGCGTTTGCAATTTACTATATAATGACGTAGTATTTCTAGTCAATAGTGTGTTGGCAAGTTCCTAAACAGTTCTCTGAACAACTTATTGATTGTATTGGAAAAGGCTATTATATACCTAAATTAATTTGAAACTTATTTACTGTGAATCAGTTTAAAATAGCAAGCAAATTTTCCGGCAAGTTACATTCAATAACTGTGGTTGCCTTTATATAGTTTACAAACTAAATATTAATTTTGTCTATGATAGTTTTCAAT